>NC_045438.1:12715121-12734521 GCF_002776525.5 Piliocolobus tephrosceles | reverse complement strand
CCTCTCTATCCCTCCCATCTCACCCCCTCCTCTCTATCCCTCCCATCCCGCCCCCTCCTCTCTATCCCTCCCATCCCGCCTCCTCCTCTCTGTCCCTCCCATCTCACCCCCTCCTCTCTATCCCTCCCATCTCACCCCCTCCTCTCTATCCCTCCCATCCCGCCCCCTCCTCTCTATCCCTCCCATCCCGCCTCCTCCTCTCTGTCCCTCCCATCTCACCCCCTCCTCTCTATCCCTCCCATCTCACCCCCTCCTCTCTATCCCTCCCATCTCGCCCCCTCCTCTCTGCCCTCCCATCCCTACCACTGCTCTCTGTCCCCCCCATCCCATTCCCCTGTCCTCTGCTCTCCCATTCTGCCTTTTCCTGTCTGCCCTCCCACCTCGCCCCCTCCCCTCTGCCGTGCCATCCTGGTTCCTGTCCTCTGTCCCTCCCATCCTGCCCCCTCCTCTCTTTCCGTCTCATCCTGCCCCCTGCTCTCTGCCCTCCCATCTGGCCCCCTCCTCTCTATCCCTCCCATCCCGCCCCCTCCTGTCTATCCCTCCCATCTCGCCCCCTCCTCTCTGTCCCTCCCATCCCACCCCCTCCTCTCTGCCCTCCCATCCCACCCCCCTGCTCTCTGTCTTCCCCCACTCCCTCCTCCCCAAGTCATTGCTGGGAGGAGGGGGTCAGCCTCAGGGCCTCCCGGGCGGTTCTTGAGGAAACCACACACTTCATGAGGGAAGGAAATCCTGGAGAGTTTTCATGTAGTTACAGGTTTTATTTGGGGAAAAAAAAAATCCGGAAATAAATACAACTACCTGGAAAACTATATTTTACATTTTGGAATAATTTAAATGTCATTCCTGGTAAAGGAAGTAATGCAGAAAAGTCAAGAGAGCTCTGAAGGCAGAGAGAGTTGGATAAGCGGGTCCTGACTCATCAGTGACCTTGAGCCGGCCCCTGACACCTCTGAAATTCCATTGCTGCAATAGTAAAATGGGGATAACAATGACACCTACATTGTTATATTTAAAATGAACACATTTTTAATGCACTAATATTTGTAAATATTTGTAAAGCTCATATTAATATTTGTAAAGCTCTCTGCGCAAAGTAGGAACTCAGTGCTGCTTTATAAACAACATTAACAAAATGACTTCACTTACCTTCACATGAACCCTTTGCATTAGGGATTATCGCCAATCAGGCAGGAGGTGTCAGAGCATGGCTTGATAAAAATAGGGTACAACCATGCGGGGAGTTTTTAGGACAATGGGAATGTAACTACTTATAATGCATGTCCAAAAAGTTCCTTGTAAAATATTATCTTGCAAAATGATTTTAGAGTGAAATCGTCTCTCTTTTTTCTGGCAAAGCTTTGAATTCCACCCCGTATACCTTCATTATATCCAGCTGCACAAAAGCCCATGTGTTATTTCTTTCCATGCTTCTCACCAGACCTGTCTGTTCACATTAACCTAGTTACCAGTGGAACAAAAATGCAATTGGCCAAAGGTTACATTTTTTCCTCGTGAGCACAAGAGAGCAAGATCATGCAGAGCAAAAGCTTTCAGTAAATTTCAGCCAAGAAGTCGGGCTTCTTCCCAGGAACTCTTTAACCCTCCCCTCTCCTTTCTCCCAGAAACATGCATGCTACATTACCCTTGGTGTTTCTCCGAGCCAAACTCGTGATCTTTTTTTGTTTTATTTTCAAAGATGAATATCTTACAGGAAGAAATGATACTGAATTTCCTTCAGCATGCCCCCCAATTTTAGGAGCTTGAAGATTTTCATGTTTCAAATTGCATTAAACTTTTCAAAGAGCTTTCTTTCCCTACTTCAGCTATAATCCTGAAGAGACAGGCGAAAGATGCTTTGTAAATCTGCATTTTACAAATGAGAAAATTAAGGCTCCGGGAGATGATATGACTTACTCAGCAGTTACAGAAGTAGGAAAATAAAGACCCCATTGTGTGTTGATTCTAGAATAGTCTGCATTATCTTCGTGTGTCTACACAAGTCAGCACACACCCCATCCTTGGAGAGGATGTTGTTCTGAGGAATCGGGGCCCAGTTCCTGCAACTTGGGCCGCTCTGGCTTCAAGAAGACAGAATCTGGGAAACTCAGGGAAATTCCCCGACACCCAGCAGGCAGATGCCAGCCTCCCTCACCCTGCACTGTGGACGTTAGCCTGGGATAATGGCAGAGGAAAAAAGTACACAGAAAACTTTAAGCAAAATAATTCATTGTTTTCCCTGTGATCTATGGCAATGTTGAACTGGAATAGCATACTGGCCAAATATCTTGAGTAAAATAGCAAGTGAATGCAATGCTTACTATTGGAATGGTATGGAGTGGTGGTCTTCAAACTATTTTCTTTATAATATATTCCCCATGTACAAAATTTTGAAAACAATGTACCTCCTCACAAGTGTTTAAGTCCATCTATAAATTTTTTCCTAGGCTTAAGTAATAACAAAAAGTGAAACTCCTGGAGTATTATAAAAACTGACAGTCTTTTCTTTTTTTTTTTTTTTTTAATGGAGTTTCACTCTCGTCACCCAGCCTGAAATGCAATGGCATGATCTCAGCTCACTGCAACCTCTGCCTCCCGGGTTCAGGTAATTCTCCTCTATCAGCCTCCTGAGTAGCTGGTATTACAGGCATGTGCCACCATGCCTGGCTAATTTTTGTATTTTTAGCAGAGGCGGGGTTTCATCATGTTGGCCAGGCTGGTCTTGAACTCCTGACCTCAGGTGATCCGCTTGCCTTGGCCTCCCAAAGTGCTGGGATTACAGGTGACAGCCACAGTGCCTGGCCTAATAATGACAAATTTTTTATGAAAGAAGAGACGCAGCAATCTTTTAAATGACAGAAATAGAATCTGAACACCAGAGGGTCCGCATCACTCATTTTGTAAACACATGAATGGGCTCTTCCTTATCAAAGGGTGATTTATATCAGGCCTCGTACTCCTAGTAGTCCATTTCACTTCTCGTATTCTCTAACATATGTTTTTATAATTGAAAATCTTTTATTGGTCATCCAGTATATACCTCTGTAATGAAAATATGTACAAAGCCTTTGATTTTTAATTTCTAGAATTAAAAACGAGCTTCTGAGATTAGCATCTTTTCCTACTTATTATTAAAACTTTTAGTAGTAAACAATTAATCAAAACAACAAAAATACATTATAAGTTTTGATAAATATTTGTTAAACAAAAAGTAAAATGGCAATGGGAATATCCAAGTTACTGAGGTGCTATGGATGCATACTACTTACAGCTGGAATAAGGGTTCAATATGAATTTCTTCCATTTTTCATTTTAATTAATGTAAGCACTAAATAACTTTGTTCATATAAATAAGTAGATTACAATGGAAAAGTCTTCTAGCAAAATCATTCCATATTTTAGAAGTCATTTGCAGTTATACGCCAAAATCACATGATAGTCTATCATCAAAAACTATTTTTCAAAATTTTCAGAAACAAACAATTAGAAGCAAAAGTATTTTTTGCCCCTTGCCATGAAATTATTGGCATGCTAATTTACCTTTTCAGTTTTTTAGAAGTATGCCAAAAAGGTTTTTTGAGGATCTAACAAATAACTATTAATTGTACCTTTTATTTTGTAAATTTAGAAGCCCTTCATTTAATACATTTAGAAAGAGTTGAAAAATTTTTAAATATTGTTATTTTCAATACACCTTTGCCAGTAAAGTATCTCTTGATAAAATACTTTTATCATGTGCTTTAAATATATTCTTACCCAAATGGAAGCTGCTGAGTCATTTAATTTATAGAAAAAGTAAAATATTTAACAAACTCAGTCTTCGCACCAATAGCTAAAATCAGAGGCTAGGTGCAGTGGCTCACGTCTGTAATCCCAGCACTTTAGGAGGCCGAGGTGGGCAGATTGCCGGAGGTCAGGAGTTCAAGACCAGCCCGGCCAACATGGTGAAACCCCCTCTGTACTAAAAATACCAAAAAAAAAAAAAAAAAATTAGCTGGACATGGTGGTGGTGGGTGCCTGTAATCCCAGCTACTTGGGAGGCTGAGACAGGAGAATCACTTGAACCCGGGAGACAAAGGTTGCAGTTAGCCAAGATGGTACCATTAAACTCCAGCCTGGATGACAAGAGTGAGACTTCATCTAAAAAAAAAAAAAAATCAGAGCAAGTGAATATTGTTAATCTCAAAATATGCTAACATGTGTTCCAAGGAATATTGTTGGGGGTCACTAAAAAGTAGATATCCATCTTGCAAGATGAGTTATGAAAACCAGTCAGGATCAGAATGACATAGAATATTCATTTAACCATTGCACAAAGTTTAACAAACTATAATAAATCTATCTGATCTTGTACTTGATTTGTAATAAAGGAATATTATGTGTTGCTGAAATTATAGTTATTTATGAAGCAAGGCTAGCCTGGAGTCCTTTGGTGGGTACACATGTGTGCATGCACCCCAGTGTTTGGCATCTGTGAATAATTAAGAGTCATGTAATAATGAGAAATAACTTTATTCATGATCAAACATTTCCAAGAAAGTGAAAAGCTTAAATGTAGATATAGCTATAGATAGAAAATGTTATTGCCAGGTGCAGTGGCTCACACCTATAATCCCAGCACTTTGGGAGGCTGAGTGGGTGGATTGCCTGAGGTCAGGAGCTCGAGACCAGCCTGGCCAATATGGTGAAACCCCGTCTCTACTAAAAATATAAAAATTAGCGGGGTGTGGTGGCAGGCACCTGTAATCCCAGCTACTCGGGAGGCTGACCCAGGAGAATCACTTGAACCTGGGAGGCGGAAGTTGCAGTGAGCCGAGATCACACCATTGCACTCCAGCCTGGGCGACAGAGCAAGACTCCGTCTCCAAAAAAAAGAAAAGAAAAGAAAATATTCTGACTCAGCAGCTAGCAAACAATTTTAATTTTTTTGTTTAAAAGAGGTGGAAAATATTAAACACTTTCTAATATAAAAATATGAGTATTGATGGCACTTGGAATAAAAATTTTATGATGTGATTTAATAAAACAGGTTTTAACTACCTTGTAAAATAATGCACACCACATCTAAAAGGAACCACATAACACATTTATCTGCTGATTTGATCTAGTATTAAATTTTAAAATTTCATAGTTCCTAAAAATATTTATGTTTGAAAGACTAAGCTTCTTCAATGGCTCAAGATTTCTTTCTTTCCAGTTAATGATACACTCTACAAATAAGTATTGAGATTAGCTCATCATAATTGCTTATATTAAATACATGGGAAAACATAGATTTTAGCATTTCTTTTTTTCTTTTCTTTTCTTTTTTTTGTTTGTTTGTTTGAGACAGAGTCTCGCTCTGTTGCCCAGGCTGAAGTGCAGTGGCATGATCTCGGCTGACTGCAACCTCCGCCTCCTGGGTTCACACAATTCTCCTGCCTCAGCCTCCTGAGTAGCTGGGATTACAGGCATGCACCACTATGCCTCGCTAATTTTTTTGTGGTTTTAGTAGAGACAGAGTTTCACCATGTTGGCCAGGCTGATCTCGAACTTCTGACCTCAAGTGATCTGCGTGCCTTGGCCTCCCAAAGTGCTGGGATTACAGGCATGAGCCACCGTGCCCAGCCAGCATTCAGTATTTCTTATCCCTTCTCTCTGTTTGCTTTCACCACATTCTTCCCAAAGAGCAGTGCATTTACTGACAATCCCAAGAGAGAAGAGGTTAAGTAATTAAACAGAAGTTAGTGAAAATTGCTATCATTCTGCTGTGGTTTCACTGTTCTCTCCAAAACTCATGTTGAACTTTAATTGTCAGTGTAACAGTGTTAAGAGGTGGGATGTCTAGGCAGTGATTAGATGATAAAGATTCTACCCTCGTGAATGGATTAATGCCCTGTGTTTCATAACATATTTCCATGGATAATGGTACAGTGAACAGTCTTGGAAGGTAGAGATACTACCTCTTTCTGCAGCAAAGGGGAAGTTTGCTTATAACAAAGACAGTGTCTCCCTCTGTTGACAATGGCAGGCCTGCTCACAGCCCACTATACAAGACTCAGATTCCCTAAAGTCAGGGTCCTCACACCTGTAATGCAACCCACGCCTTGTGTGGGTGCCATCTGGTCCATTTCAAACCGCCCTGTGAACACTGGAATTTGAGAAACCAGCATAGGAAAAAAGATATTGCTGTAAGTAATGCGTGGTCCTTTGTTTCTGACACCAGAGCCTCTGGTCTTCTGCTGGCCTCCATAAAACTAAGCAGACTAACTTGTCAGCTTGCAAAGAAAGCAAAATCTTAGATCCTTCACTGTTCTTGACAAGAATTAAAATGCAGTCTTCTCCTGGTAGCTACCTAGAGCCATGAACATTTCCAGGTACCCAAGTGGCCATCCTCACTTAGCAGTATTCTGAATTACTGAAGAAAAGGCCCATTAGTGACTCTGAAACGCACCCTCCTCCCACACACCCTCGGACTTGAACTTCTGGATTCCTCTTTCTCCATTGATCTATTTGTAGCCCAAACCTGAAAGCAGCAGCCATCTCCGTGGCCTCCCTGGCCCTTCCGCTCCACATCCAGGTTCTTCTAGTTCCATCTCAGAATGTTTTCTGAGTTCTGGAACTTGCTTCCATTTCCTTCTTCCAGCAACATCCTAGCCATCGCATGGTCTCAGCTCTGGGGGTAACACCCTGCCTCACCACATTCGTGTTATTTGTCCCTCCCTCATACCCGTGGATCCCTGGGATGCCTGTTTCCCCACACATAGAGCAATAGTGCTTAGGGCACTGCTTTGTTGTAATGACCTGTTTACTTGCCCATGACTGACTATAAGCTTCCTGAAGGAACTTTCTCTATGTTGTTTACCATTGTATTCCACAACTAGCCCAGCACCTAGCGTGTCTCAGCCCTTGATCAATACTTGCTGGGTAAAAGTATAAATGAATAAATGAATAAATGAGCAAGAGTATATAAATTATATCTTAACATCTTATAAAGTGTGATATAGGTGATTGGAGCATTCTCTTTGTAGGAAAGGTGAGTATCTCAAGGCACAATCAAGGTTAGCAAAGGTACCATCTGCAGGCGTCCTGTCTAAGAGAAGTTTAGCTTCAGGAGCATCTTATGTAATCTGTTGGACATAAGCAAAACTTTCCCACTTCTTGAACGCAGCTGACCTGAGTAAGTCTGCCAGCCTTCCAGTCTTAGGGCAGGAATGTATGCCTGGCCGTCAGGAAGAAGGTGGGAAAAGCCAGAGACCCCTAGCCATAGGTCATCACATGAGGGAGGCCTGCTTGAAACACTGGTAGGGTGGCCACGTAGGACTTACACAGTCGTCTGCCTGAAAAAACATGATTGGAAATACATGAATGCTTGCCCACATAGGACGAGATGGAGGTTTTCCAAGGTAGAGGTACTCAGACATAAAAATGAAAGAAAAAAATGTGAATGTGCTTTTTTTGGTTGTGAGCTTTATTATATGTGTGAATTGCTGATTCTTTAGCAAGGCAGTAACAGTTGACAAAGAATTGCCCTTCAGATGTGTGGAAAAACACTCAGAGAACACAGCAAACCTCCAAACAATCAAAGGCAGCCACAATGCCACACACTTAGAGACACAAGAAGGTGCCACGGCCTTTATGGCTGCTTCCCTGGGCACGGGCATCTGCGATGCCAGCCGGATTGGAAGATGGACAGAGCAGCCACCTGTCTCTCCGTGAGGCCCATGTGGACCCTGAAGCCCACAGACCCCGGTGGATGGCAGGCTTCTGTCTGCACTCTCAACCCCAGCAACCCAGCCTGCCTCCCTCCACCCCACTCTGCCAGTCCCAGCAGCAATCTGACATCTTACACCTGCCTCAATGTCAGGTAGCAGTCAATAAAAGGAAAAATGCTGGAGTCTTTTGATAAAGGGTTGGGTTCTTTTAAGCCAGTTATTAACGTATTTCATTCAGAATGTGAGTAGAAGAAAGAACTTGCCCTATATTGCGCTGGGATGGAGGTGCATGGCTTTGAGGAAGGCCCCCGTAGTGCAAGTGCCAGAAGATGCACCCGTAGTGCAAGTGCCAGAAGACGCAGGTGGCAGAGCATCACTCATGCATATGAGCTATGTCCAAATGCCAAACTCCACAGAGATGCACTCTGACTGCAGCAAGCCTCCTTCTGCAACCACGCAAGTGTCACCTTCTGTCGGGACCCTCTGAGCCCATCCCCACACCAAAGCTTCTCTCCCGTGGTGGAAACCTCTGTTTTCGGGTATATAGACAAGAGTGATTTCAGTCTGGAGTCACGCCTGGACATGACTGATTTGCTTGAGGTGCCAGTGCAAATCGCCGAGCCACAGCATACGGAAATCTGCAGACTGCAAGTGAAACGTGGCATTCATCGAAAGCGTGATTGCGTACTCTTCCATGACACTTGATACATGGGATTATTATGAAAGACTTTATTTATTTATTTGAATACTTCCAATCTCAGTGAAGGCCTAAATGTAGAACACAGTGGCAGTGAAACAACTTTACCCTCAAGAAATATATATTTTACATCCGTGTCACAAAACATCTTCCGATTGTGTTTCACTTTCACAGGTTAGATTTCATGTAATAATTCCTCATTACTAGCAACCCAGACAAGATATAGACTTATGAAATTGCCTCATAAGTTTAGCGATTTTTCAGCAACTGGAAGGAAATAGAAAATCCTTGGGTCAGTTCTACCTGAGTTCTAATCTCCAACTGTGTCTTTTACAAGCTGGTAAGCCTTGAGTGAGTTATTCAACTTTTGTGTGCCTCAGTTTCCTCCTCTGAAAAATGTGGATGATAATAGTACCTACCAGTTGGGGTAGCTGTGAGAATTAAAAAAGACAATCCACATAAAGCACTAGTATATATAGGGCCCAATAATATTATGTAATATCCCAACATTTGGGGAGGCTGAGGCTTGAGTCCAAGAATTCAAGACCAGCCTGAGCACCATGGCAAAACCCTGTCTCATCTAAAAATACAAACAATTAGCTGAGTGTTGTGGTGCACATCAGTAGTCCCAGCTACCAGGGAGGCTGAGGTGGGAGGATTGCTTGAGCCAGAGAGGTTGAGGCTGCAGTGAGCTATGATCATGCCACTGCACTCCCGCATGGGGGACCAGAGTGAAACCCTGTCTCAAAAAAGTAAATAAATAACTGTATTAGTCAGGGTTCTCTAGAGGGACAGAACTAATAGAATATATGGGGAGTTTATTAAGTATTAACTCACATGATCACAAGGTTCCACAATAGGCCGTCTGCAGGCTGAGGAGCAAGGAGAGTCAGTCTGAGTCCCAAAACTGAAGAACTTGGAGTCTGATGTTCAAGGCCAGGAAGCATCCAGCAATGGGAGAAAGATGTAGGCTGGGAGGCTAGGACAGTCTAGTGTTTTCACATTTTTCTGCCTGCTTTATATCCTGGCCACAGTGGCAGCTGATTAGATGGTACCCACCCAGAGTAAGGGTGGGTCTGCCTTTCCCAGCCCACTGACTCAAATGTTAATCTCCTTTGACAACACCCTCACAGACACACCCAGGATCAGTACTTTGCATCCTTCAGTCCATTCAAGTTGACACTCAGTATTAACCATCACAATAACATATAATAATATCCCTGAGATACTTCAGCATGCCCCCTTGGGTATTCAGGGGCAGCGGGACATCTCATTTTCTCTCATCCTTTTTACAAATCTCCGTTTTTCTCTCTTCCTCTTTTTATTTTTCTTTAAATTTGTCACCCATCCCATTTTTTATGCTCCTACAGCTCTGTACACAGGCACCCCCTTAACCACTTGGGAGACCATCACTCGTCTTTGTTAATTCCCCTGAACATCCAGTGTGGGAGCACTCCACTGTCACTCCTGCTCAGTATTGGAACTGAGGCCGGGTATCAGTCTCTAGAAGGAGGATATGACAGACCACTGCACTTTGCAGGAATCCTGTGGGTCCAAATGAGCTATTTAAAAAATATCGTGTCTTCCAAGGAACAGGGACACTGTGTGAATATGGGGGAATTACTGATCTGGCAATGTGTCTCATCTATATTATACAAACTACTGTGTTTTACAAAGCACAAAATTTGAGTATTTGGACAAATTCATCTCCTCATAATACTTTACAAACATGTTAGCCCAAAAGGTAGTTAGTTGTAATCTTGACTTCCCCCGGAAGGCACCTCTCCAGTGGGTGATGAGGCACCTTTATCATGTCTGATGGGGGAGTAGCCAAGGGGGGCTAGTCCTTGATCTGGTGCATCAGAAATGAGAATCTGTCGATTCTGATCTCAAAAGACAAGGACAACTGAGACATTTGGGACCAGCCTTGGACACTGATCGGACCACGGACCTACACCATCTTTCCCTGAAGCTCATTCTGTTGCCTCTGAACTAAGTCAGTGGAGACTCTTTCTGAAGGGTTGCTGGTAGACAGGACTAACAAGTACTGTAAACTTTCAGATCAGGATTGCAATGGATACAGTGATAACCTTTCAGGAGCCGTATTTTTGATGTGTCATAAGGCAACGCTATGGAGTAGAGAACCTCAATGCAGTCTGTACTCTTTGCCCACTGCTCTCTAACACGAGTCGGTAGAAAGATGGTGGACCATGCAGTTCAACCTGGGATGGAGTTTCAGCTCTTCCAAGACTAGTGGGGTCAAAGTAGTTATATGAACCTCTCAGGATGCGGTTTCCTCCTATGTTAAAGTGAGTGCGTGTGAGAGAGAGAAGGAGACAGAGAAAGACAGAGAGTCATGCCTAACTCAGCACATAGACTGAGTTAACAATAAACATTGGGTTCTCCACACCTATTCACAGAAACAGAAGACACCTGTAGGCATCACTTACTTAATGTGGGCCTATGAGTATTTTCTTAAATGTCTCTGACTTTTCAGAGCACATTTAACTAGGAAGTTCTTCCCACATCTTGGCTGCCGTCTCTTCAGAATTAAGATGTAAAGACACCTCACATTGCTGTCACACAACAAAAGCCCTTCCAGGTACTGCAGAATAAGGAACATGCATTCCTAGATGAGTCAATTCCTTTGATACTTTGATTGCTCACAGTGGTTTTGCCTACATCCTCTCCAAATTCTCCACTCCTCCTTTTAGTACAGGGTGCGGCCATCGAGCTATAATTACACTCTTAAGGACAGTTAGCGGTGACCTGTGGTTCCTGCTGTTAAAGTAATCAAACAAAGCCTGCTAGACCAAGGTGGCTGAATGCCCTGAGTTCCTGTGTCTGCAATCTGAAACCCAACTCAGTGGCCATGTTCTAGGACAATCTGAAACAGCCAGCTAAGCCCTAACTTGGGACTTTCCACTGGGATGAATTCTTTGCCTTGCTTCTGAGTTCACCCCATAAAAGCCTTCCTCTTTGCCCCTTCTGTGGAGCCATGAACCACTTGTGATCCAGAGCTGGACCACCCATGATTGCTGTTTGCTCAAATAAATTCTTTCTTTCTTTTTTTTTTTTTTTTTTTGAGACAGAGTCTCCCTCTGTCACCCAGACCAGAGTGCAGTGGTACAATCTTGGCTCACTGCAACCACTGTCTCCTGGGATCAAACGATTCTCCTGCCATGGCCTCCCAAGTAGCTGGGATTACAGGCACCCACCATCATGCCTAGCTGATTTTTGTGTTTTTAGTAGAGACAGGGTTTTGCCACGTTTGCCAGGCTGGTCTTGAACTGCTGGACTCAAGTGATCCACCCACCTCGGCCTCCGAAAGTGCTGGGATTACAGGCGTGAGCCACCACGGCTAGCCTCAAATCAAGTCTTTAATATTAATGTGCCTCAGTTTATCTTCAACACTACATGCTGTACTCCAGTCTCAATACCAGCCTTGTGCTTTCTCATTGACCTGCGTTAGCCAGTGCTTTTCTTGTCTGTAGACTTTAGAAAATCACCAGAAACCTAATAATAAAGATTGTATTCATTCATTTAACTGATCTGTGTTCAGCACTGCCTGTAAACTGGGCACTGTTCTAGTCAATTCATACACAATGATGAGACCTAGGCAGAGTCCGCTCCCTCTTCTAGACAGATGGTGGAGAAAGATGATAGTGGTTGTGATGTAGCCAATGAGAGCAGGAACAAGAGCAGTGGAAGGGACTGGTGGGACAATGAGGCATGGTAAGGCCCTGCTGTAGCTAGAGTGCGCAGAGGAGGCTTGGAGAAAGAGGCAGCTTTAAACAGACCAGCAAATTTTATGAATTCCAGCTTGGGATTGACAAGTCATCTAAATCTGTAAATGTCTTGCTTGTCATTGGCCCCAAATCAAGGAATTTTAAGATGTCCTTTGTCATCCACATTCCAGAGCTTGACAAACACTGCCTAGGCCCCTGTTCAAATATCTGTTCTTCATGCATGAATATGTGCAGAAGGTTTCCCCCGTAAAATTCAGGTGGTTACGATGTGTAACTGCATCGCAGTACTCACCTCCGAATTATTTACACGTAAGCTGCAAGTTACACAGCATGTCTCCTCCGCTGCTATCCATTTGCATGTAGACACCTCTATGTACATTAGAAAGCAGACAGAGAGCATGACAACCCTTCAGATACTAGTTGAGAAAAATTAACGCGAGTGCCTCCCTATTCATTTGGGGGCCACATCTTCTCAGATGAGGATGTCTACCCAAACCCATGCAAGGCTGGCATACATTAAAGATGCTGATATCTCACACCCAATGCAGCTGTCAAGTCTGCTCTAAGCGTGCTGTGGCTCCTGATGTTTCAAGGCCTTCTCATAGTGCGTGCATTTCTCACTAACTATGATACTGACATGTAAATGGATTTATAGGAAATATAAATGCTTTCTAAAAGCCACAAATAAAATATCTGAATGCATGCCCAGCTTGTCTCATATTTTGGTCCACATGCTGTGAGTGATGTTGCAGTCGATGTCAGCCCTAGAAAAGGGCTGCTGTTGGCGTCTCGATCATTGGCGCCATCCCCGTTTATTTATTGAAGTCTCGAATGCAAGGTCAGGGCACTGGGAAATGACCAGCCTAGAAGAAGAAGTAGCTTTGAAAATATGTCATTTGCCTCTGGGGCATTTTTTCCTTTTTCTTTCTTCCTTCCTTGTTTCCTTCCTTTCTTCCTTCCTTCCTTTTTCCCTCTATCTTTCAAAATGTCTTCCTTCCTATAATTCTTTCAGCAGAGAGAGGGGGAATAAAAAAGAAACAAGAAAATGAAGCCTAACAGAGCATGTATGAGAATACAGGCATTAGTCAAAGAAAGAGAGGAGATAGGTGTAAAGTTAATTTTCTTAAGATTTAATTTGTGTTTTCTGGCCAGGCACAGTGGCTCACGCCTGTAATCCCAGCACTTTGGGAGGCCAAGGCAGGTGGATCACTTGAGGTCAGGAGTTCGAGACCAGCCTGACTAACATGGTGAAACCCCATCTCTACTAAAAACATGAAAATTAGCTGAGTGTGGTGGTGGGTGTCTGTAGTCCCAGCTGCTTGGGAGGCTGAGGCAGGAGAATCGCTTGAACCCAAAAGGCAGAGGTTGCAGCAAGCCAAGATCCTGCCACTGCACTCCAGCCTGGGCAACAGAGTGAGACTCCATCTCAAAAAAATATATATATATTTTATTTGTGTTTCCTTAGCCGGGTTATTTTGGGTTGTTACTGTTTTGCTTTCAACTGGAACTAAGTGGAATCCTTGGCTAATAAGTTTTATGTGGATCCTGCCCCGGTTATCTCAAATGATTTCTTGGAGTAAAATCTGAAAAATATTTTCCTTTACTAGATTATGTTTCTATAATGATAACTCATTAAACAGAAATGCTAGATAGAAATCCAAAGAACTTAAGTCGTTCTTTTCTATCAAAATTCTTTACTTCTGAAATTCACTAAATTCTAACCTTTTTCCATTATCATAGCCACTCTTTTGCCAAAGAACATAACAAGAATTTCTTCAACACCACTGATAGTAGATCTCTGACTATACTGAATCCAGAATTTCAAGAACATATTTCAAAATTTTAACTTGTTAAAACATGTTTTTTAAACTCTTTATGTGATTTCTTCCGTGTAGACCCTGCACAAAAGTTCTTCTTACGTTAACTTTATACTATCCTTAATTTTTCCCTAAATACCTAATGTAGTCTCTTTAGAATAATACACAACAACCAGGGTTGGAAACAGTTCAAGAGGAGAGTGTCTCTGTCTGGACAAACTCTTCCTGTGATCTCAGAAGTCCCCTCCATTCCCCCGTTAATGGTACTGTGGACATGGGGAAAGGAAGGTTAAGTTGTAACTACAGCCGTAGTAACTACAACATACTCTCTATTCACCCTCATGCTGGTCCTGCTTAATTTTTAGTGAAGATCGAATGCAATTGCTGCATGGACTCAGGCCATTGGTTTTGACCCAGAAAGTAAACTCCAGGCATAACTGCCAAATACCCAACTCCCTTCTAACCACTTGTCTACAACTTTTGGATGGAAATTCTACGTCTACTCATTAATTGTCTAGAAAGGACTGATTTTTGCCATTCAAAGTCGCCTGAGAATGTCCACGTATGTTGGGAATTCAGCACATTTCGATTAATACTTAAGTACCCCCACTCAAGCATCAATTCAAAATCGAGATGAGGAATGTCCCAAATCTCCTGGTGTGGGGTACTGGGGGGTAAAGGCTCACCCAGGTGAATTTCACATGATTTTCTTACATCATCACTCAAAGGCATAAGGACCAGGAGGATCCTTCCTTTCTCTACTTAGTTTGTTGCTTCCCCACTTGCTGTCCTTTTGTGCTCCCTGTCTGCAGTGGTTCGGGTACAAAATTAGGGGTTAGCAAGGAATAGGAATTTCAGAGAAGCAAACTCTGTGGAGTTGAGGAAAACCACAAATGTTGTAGCACATGATTTAGTATGGCAAATGGAAAAAACAAGATCCAGCAGCCTGGAAAATCCTCTATTCAGTTATGTGAGCTTGGACCTGTAACTTCATCTTTGAGCTTTCTTCGTTTGTAAAGTCAGGATCTTAATTTTTAAAAAGTAAAGAAAACGGAGGCTGATGTGGGGGGGTCACTTGAGCCCAGGAGTTTGAAACCAGCCTGGGCAACAGAGGGAGACCCTCTCTCTACAAATAATACAAAAATTAGCCAGGCATGGTGGTGCATGCCTGTGGTCCCAGCTACTCAGGAGGCTGAGGTGGGAGGATCACTGAGCCCAGAAAGTGGAGGCTGCAGTGAGATTTTATTGTACCATTGCACTCCCACCTGGGCAACAGAGCAGAATCCTGTCTCAAAATAAAGAAAAAAAGAAAATGAAGAAAACTATTCATCATGCCAAAGGCCCATGAGCCATGCCTGGCACCAACAGTTGGCATCTCTGTTTTTGTTCGCATATAGTCATTTTATCGAGATAAGCTGAGGCCACTCCAGCCCTTGCACCTTTGAAAACTGCTTAAGACTAACTCCTGACGTCTCATAACGCATTTCGGAAAAGAAGACTTTATTGCATATTCATTACTCTTAATCTATTTCAAAAATCAGGTTTTTTACTTTATCAAGTTCTTTTTTTTTTTTTTTTTTTTTGAGACATAGTCTCGCTCTGTCACTCTGGCTGGAGTGCAGTTGCGCATGATCTCGGCTCACTGCAACCTCCGCCTCCTAGGATCAAGCGATTCTCCTGTCTCAGCCTCCTGAGTAGCTGGGACTACAGGTACCTGCCACCATGCCCAGCTAATTTTTTGTATTTTTAGTAGAGACAGGTTTTCACTGTGTTAGCCAGGTTGGTCTCTATCTCCTGACCTTGTTATCTGCCCTCCTCAGCCTCCCAAAGTGCTGAGATTACAGGTGTGAGCCACCACACCCAGCCTTATCAAGTTCTTAAACAAGTGCCTTTCATGTGCCAGGCGCAGTGCTAGGAACTTTCTTAAACACGGCATTTGAATCTCTACAGCAATCCCACAAGTAGGTACCAATTTCCCCCTTTCACAGTGAAATAAATGGAAATTCAGAGATGGTAAGTGAACAACTCAGAGCCACTATCAGTCAGAATTAGTGGGGCTAGAACTGGAACTCGGGCCTGGCTAGAATTATTCACACAAACAGAATCTACTTATTCACCTTACAAAAGTCAGAGGAGGCTGGTCTTGGTGGCTCATGCCTGTAATCCCAGCACTTTGGGAGGCAGAGGCGGGCAGATCACTTGAGGTCAGGAGTTTGAGACTAGCCTGGTCAACATGGTGAAACCCCATTTAAAAAAAAAAAAAAAAAAAAAAATTAGCCAGGCACAGTGGCCCATGCCTGTAATCCCAGCTACTGAGGAGGCTGAGGCAGGGGAATTGCTTGAACCCGGGAGGTGAAGGTTGCAGTGAGCCAAGATGGCACCACTTCACTCCAGCCTGGGCAACAGAGCGAGACTCCATTTAAAAAAAAAAAAAAAGAAAGGCCCTCTACGTTGTGGTTAGGACCTCAGGTTCTAGGGTCAAAATCGCCTGGTTCAGTGCTACTTGGTCACTTCCTACCACTGCGGCCTGGGGACCTCACTGTCGTCTTTAAGCATCCATTTCTTCATTGTAAAATGGTCACCTAAGAAGGGCAACAGGTGAGATCACACACGGGAAGCATCAAACTCTGTGTCGCACGTTAGCTCGTAAAGGATTCTCACCATTTTCATTACATAGATATGCATTTAGCGAACATTAACGACCTTACAGGTTTGTGTGTCATTGTGTGAACTTATAATTCCATGTCCTTCATGTAAACGATGTGTTTCCATCCAACGTATTTTCAGAGACTCGCGTTACTGCCTCACTTCTAATTTTCTATGATATACGATTGTTTCTGTGTAGGCAACACCAGACATTGTTTTCCGATGTAGGCTGGAACACTAGAAAACTCCACCGCCCTGTATGTGAAAATGCCAATGCACTTTATAAGCAAAGTCAACCGCAAAATGTTTATAGGGTCAGGCGGTTAGAGCTGAGGTACAAACATGGTTTAGAAGGAATTCTTACAATGGTGCTAAAGTTCTAGAAGCAAATACTATGTGGGAGGCCATAGAAAGAGTGAATTGTTGTTCACACTTCAGCTTTGATTTGGAGACACCTGTGAAAGAAAATAATCTTTTTCCCAGTACTTACTGGTTATTTTATTTCCAGAAAACATGCTTGTTATTTTAGCCGAGGTAATTGCCTTGGCTTTCGGGTATGGTTTGTGCTAAATGAACAGTGACACCTACTGGTGGAAGATGATCACGTTTCTTTCCTAAAAGAAGTTCGCGTTCTCACTTGGCTGTATATAATCCCAGAAATAATACAGAGTGTTTTGATTTCAAAGAGCAAAGAACCAACACTGGAGTTTAAAAGAAAAATCAAACCACGTCGAGGCAGATACATGAATATAGACAAATTCACTTTCTGGAGTGAAGATTGCTCTTTTCTTCTCTGAAAATGCTGGGTTCCCCCAACCACCACCACAAAAATAAGCTTGTCAGAGCTGCTCCAAGTAAAGGCAGTTCAAGTGCCAAGTAAAGATGCTTGGCTTGACACACCTGTTTTTCCTCTCTCCATGGAGTAAACAGATTGGCAAAGACTGCTTCAAGCACATTTTTTGTCTAACTCATTACATATTAATACTTCCAAAGTAAATCTCTCCATTCTGTAACTTTGTTATTTAAATATTTTTATTAACATACAGTAATCCTTTTCCAGATGGCATTATCAGAAGTTTTAGTGAGAATAAGCAACTGAAAACACAACAGCTGCTCGGCTGGCAGCGTGAGAGCCCTGCGCTGCAACGCTGCCAGGTCCCCATGGAGTCAGCCAGGCCTGGGGGCCAGGCCCAGGAGGGAGCGTAGGAGACCAGCCTGCAGCTCCCAGCATTACTCACGCCCCTGGGTGGGCCACTGAGTCTGCGTCTAGGTTTGGAGCAGAAAGTAGGAGGTCTGTCTACATTCCCCTAGCTCAGCTTTGCCTAGGGCCCTGTCCTTGGGGAATTATTAGACACTGTTGATTTACAAAAGCTGGTATTTTCATCTAATTTGGTTCTCTGGGTCTGGAGGTTAAAACCCAGGGGGGCCAGAGGGATGACTGGTTGGCAGCCAAAATCTCCAATGTGTTGTGAAGGTTATTTAAGCTGAGTTTCCTTGCCTGTGAAAATGTGTGTCGAGTCCGGCTGTGACAATTACAGGAAACAGTAGACCTAACCCCCAGCCCTGTGAGTTTTTTCTTTTTTAAGACACAAATCCCATTCTCAGAGTTATGGGAGAAGGTACATTTTATACACTTTAATTCAGAGATTAAATCAGTAGCACACGGTCTTGGAGGCCTTAGATGACTTTTTTTTTTTTTTTTTTTGAGACAGAGTCTGGCTCTGTCGCCCATGCTGGAGTGCAGTGACAGGATCTCAGCTCACTGCAAGCTCCGCCTCCCAGGTTTAGGCCATTCTCCTGCCTCAGCCTCCGGAGTAGCTGGGACTACAGGCGCCCGCCACCTCGCCCGGCTAGTTTTTTGTATTTTTTAGTAGAGACGGGGTTTCACCGTGTTAGCCAGGATGGTCTCGATCTCCTGACCTCGTGATCTGCCCGTCTCGGCCTCCCAAAGTGCTGGGATTACAGGCTTGAGCCACCTCGCCCGGCCGACTGTTTTTTTTTTTTTTTTTTTTGAGATGGAGTCTCACTCTGTCACCAGGCTGGAGTGCAGTGGCGCCATCTCTGCCCACTGCAACCTCCGCCTTCCAGGTTCAAGTGATTCTGCTGCCTCAGCTTCCTGAGTAGCTGGGACTACAGGTGCGCACCACCACGCCCAGCTAATTTTTGTATTTTTAGTAGAGATGGGGGTTTTATCATGTTGACCAGAATGGTCTTGATCTCTTGACCGTCTGATCCGGCCACCTCGGCCTCCCAGAGTGCTGGGGTTACAGTCGTGAGCCACCTCACCAAGCCCATTAGGTGACTTTTACAAGCCATCAAAAACCGGCTGCCGTCAGAAACTCTGGACCCACAGGCAAGCTCTCTCCTTGCTCTTGGCCCGGGTCTGGAGCTTGAATGAGGGGTGAGCATGAGCTAGCAGAGCCACACCCACTACTCCTTCCTCGGCCCCATCTCCCTCCAGAGTTCTTTCCTCCAGCTTCCTTTCTTCTCTTTCTGGTACCTCATCCCAGAGCTTTAGCTGCTTCCCCAGTGGACATGGCTTTCAGTGCAAATCCTGCATTCCGACCTCTCTCCTGCGTGCTCAGCATCTGCTGGACGACTAGATGGAGGAGTCTTCAACACACCAAGGCCCCCAGGGGGGAGGATGGTGACAGTTCGGTGTGACCACACTCCGTAGCACAGTTGATACAAGCCTTGCCTTGAAGCACTTTGTCTTATGGTCAGAACAATGAACCATTCTCTCTGGCCCATGTTAAAAAGATTAAAAGCTGATAGCTTGCCATCCTCCCAGCCCTCCCCC
>NC_045438.1:12575539-12715021 GCF_002776525.5 Piliocolobus tephrosceles | reverse complement strand
CCCCCCCCCCCCCCCCCCCCCCCCCCCCCCCCCCGTTTTTATGAGCAAATACAGGAAACTGTCTCCTGCGAGGCAGCAGGTAGGCATGGATGAGGCTGGTCGGGGCTCGCTGGTAAGGACAGGTCTCTGTTGCTGTTACTCTCTGTTGGTCAGCCTGGGTTTGAATTTAGATGCCGAGAGCTGATGGGCCCATCACTAGAATGACTTTGGGTGAGTTGTTTAGCAAATATATGCCTCATTCACACATTTATTCAACAAATATGAACTGGCATCATCTACGAGCCAGGTCCTGTTCTAGGCACTGGGAGACGTCAGTGCTCAAAAGAAACAAAGCTTCTGCCCCGCAGTGTGTGCGCTCTCCTGGGGGGAAAACAGACTGAGAAAACAAGCCCAATCCATCATCAAGCTCTCCAGTATCTTAGAGCAGGGGTGGCCACACTTTTCAGTAAAGGGCCAGGCAGTGCGCCTGTTAGCTCTGAGGGCCACTGGTCATTCTGTGAAAGTGGCCACCGTCAGTACACGAACCAAAAGGTGTGGCTATGTCCCAGTAAAATGTGATTATAAAGTGGTTCGCTGAGCTCTGTGTCAGAGCATTTCCACAGGTGTCGTGGAGCGAAGTGGGAGAGTCCAGTTAAGGGGGACCTGCTGTACCTGAGGTGGGAGGATGGGAAGGGCAGGTTGAACTTCAGAGTAAACTTCATCGAGAAGGTGCAATTTGAGCAAAGACAGGACCCGGAGGGAGCCAGCTGGGTGGGCACCTGCAGGATCCCAGGGTATTCCCAGTGGAGTGATGCTGGATGAAAGCCCACGGAATGTTCTGGCACATCCAGAGAGCAATGCAGCTCCAGGAGACGCTGTGGGGAGAGAGGGGTGCAGTGGGGAGGCCTGGTGAGGACACCTGGCTCTCATTCCCAGTGAAATGGGCAGTGGAGGGGAGCGAGAGCAGAACTGACACCATCTGAAGTCCTGCTCTGGCTGCTGTCTGGGATGAAGGTCAGGAGGCGCCAGGCAGACTCTAGGAGAGATTAGACTATTACAGCAACCAGGGCAGGAGGTGGCTGTGGCTTAGATCCAGGTGGTGGGGGGAGCCAGGGGACATTTTCTGAGGCTTGTAAGAAAGGTGTGAGAAAAGACTCATAATACCTCAAAGGCTTTGCATTTCCTCATCTGTGGCTGGAACAATCACTCTGCCATAGGAGTATCTGAGGATCAGCTAAGTTGACTCACGTAAAGGGTTTGGCACAGTGCTTACTACTTAGCTATTGCTCAGTTCATGTAGGTAGTGTCGTTACTGTTTATTACGATGTTATGGAGTTGTTCAAATCTAGAGTTGACTCTAAGCTAAATCACCTACCAGCCAGAGGATCTTGAAAATGTTTGTCATCTCGAAGTCTCAATTGCCCACGTATATCAAATGAGTTTAAGACAGAAAGTGAGGAGGCCTATCTGCATGAATGGTTCCTCGAGGACATGGTAAGATGTTACTGCATCTGAGTGGGTCTCAATTATGTGATCACCACTTTCTTGGTGCCCCTCTCCGGCGTTATTCTATAGAGTTAGCCGTGTTCTCTCCCAAGTGTCTTTGGGAGCAGCCTGCCCTGCACTCAGGCCACAGAGCTCTGGAGTCCTGTTGACTCCACACTCACGGTGAAGTTGTGGGTAAGAACCAGGTGACGCTCCGCAGAATGACAGGCTCCGTCCTTCCCACTGAGGAGCTGCCAACAGTGTGTAGGTGGAAGAAAGTGAATTCCTGGCCGGGCGCAGTGGCTCAAGCCTGTAATCCCAGCACTTTGGGAGGCCGAGACGGGCGGATCACGAGGTCAGGAGATCGAGACCATCCTGGCTAACACAGTGAAACCCCGTCTCTACTAAAAAATACAAAAAACTAGCCGGGCGAGGTGGCGGGCGCCTGTAGTCCCAGCTACTCGGGAGGCTGAGGCAGGAGAATGGCGTAAACCCGGGAGGCGGAGCTTGCAGTGAGCTGAGATCTGGCCACTGCACTCCAGCCTGGGCAACAGAGCAAGACTCCATCTCAAAAAAAAAAAAGAAAAAAATAAATAAAGTGAATTCCTCCCATGCCTAGCTCCCTTCCAAAAGGCATTCAATTTCCTGTGACTGATGGGAGAGTTTCTATTTGAAATGGAAGCCTCTTAATTTATAGCCCACAGTAATAGAGTCTGGCAACTACAGACCCTCCCCGTGCTGTTCAGCGGCTGCCCTGCCTGTGGAGACCGTCCTCTGGGGGAGGAGCATAAGGTGCCTTTCATGCCTTTTGCACTTTGGGGCTTCACCAGGAAAAGATGACCTTACTCAGTTTAAAAAAAAAAATCATCTTCACCTGACGTGCAGTAGCTGTGAAGCGTTGAGAAGAACACGTGCCATTGAATGCTGGCACCTGAATTACCTGCCATTTTCTATTTTTCAAAACAGTCTCAGCCAAAGGCTAGAAGTGAATAAATAATTCTATCGCCACTCCTCGAAATAAGATTTTAGCACTCTGCTATTTGCTTCGAACAGGAGATCAGAGAACATCTGAGAGTGGCGCTTTGCATTTGGGACAGGGCATGGCAGCCGTGGCTGACAGCCAAGGACTGTCTCAGGCAGAAACCCTTGCCTGGGGCCTCAGGTGAGTCTTAACAGAATCTGGGAATAAATACCAGGACCCGACACAGAGCACCCGAGAACACAGACACTGGCCGCTGCCTGTGACAAACAATGCTGAACACCCTGCAGTCTACCGAGTGGCTCTGACATCTGGGGAGAAAATGCTGGAAAGAACCTCTTTTGCAAAATCCTGCATGGAGATTGAGAGCATAGTGTCGAGTTTCCACCTTGTTGAGAGTTTGTGCTCCAGAGAGCCATTTGCAGCGAAGAAAGAGAGAAGTCTGAATTAAAATGACACCAGTACCCTGCCCTCGCTGACCCTTCCCCACTCGGCCCAGGACACAGTGCTGTCAAGGAGTTTCACGTCCCACCTCTGTGCCTGGCTGCTTCTCTCGGGCACTCCTTCCTTCCTGGAGTGTTCACCTCTTTCTCCCACCTCTGCCTCGCTTCCCTTTCCACAGTCTCCCCTTCAGAAGGCAGGAAAGAGAAAGGAATAGCAGTTGGGTGAGGCCTATGTTGCCCAATTTCATGCTGTAAATGCTTCCCTGTCCTCTCGGGAAGTTTCCCTTTTAATTAAAAATTGCATTTTTGAATGAGCTTCCTCATAGCTGGGGAACTGGAACATCTCATTTGTCTGGCATTATCCTTTTTCTCAGGAATGGCCGTGTGGCTTCCTTCTCAGCTGGACTCCTGTGGGAAGCTGTGAACAGAAGGTGCCCTGGGACCTGCTCAGGTGTCCCTGGGACCCGGTGCAGCCCATGCCTCTGTGAGCTTCGTCTCATGCCAACATCCCCAGTTCCCAGGCCCACCACAGCCAGCATGCCCACATGAGCCCACCAGGTTCGGCCTTCTCCCCCAGTTCTCACTGCAGCATCCCACTTGGCTTCCATTCCCAGCTGGCCAGATCCCTACATCCTCTCTGATGTATTTGGTTACCCTGTGTTGATGTGCTGGCGACCTGCTACAGCTGTCATTCCCTTTGCTGTAGTATGTGTATATGAATTTTTCTTCTAATGGAAAGAGACTTAGGAAGTGAAGGGAAAGTAGAGGGAGGACAGGGCCCTGGCAGGGGAACAAGGAACAGGAATGTCACGGGGAGTCTTACAGACCCTCCAGACCATGCCCTGGAGGCCAGTGTCCGGGAGACAGTGGGTTTCCACAAATAAATGGGAAGGGGTCCCACAGCCCTAAATGCACAGTCCTCCGCCCCTCAGCCTTCCACATACTTGACCTCCTGGTGTTATTTAGGTGTTGAGAAAAGGTAATATCATTTCCAAAGGAGCTGAATGTGCTTCCAGAATAAAGCTCAGTCCCTGCAAGATTCTAGTCCAGCAGTCAGGAAGGCAGGCAAGAGCAGACAGAGCCTGTCTCTGATTACTCTTCATTCTCCAGGACAGACCACAGGGATACATGCATAGCTGCTGCTTAATAAACTCTTGATGACTGAATGAGTGAGGAAGGAATGAGTGAGTGGGAGGAATGAGTGAGTGGATGAATGAGTGAGGAAAGAATGAGTGAGTGAGGAAGGAATGAGTGAGTGGAGGAATGAGTGAGAAAAGAATTAGTGAGTGGAGGAATGAGTGAGGAAGGAATGAGTGAGTGGAAGGAATGAGTGAGTGGAGGAATAAGTGAGGAAGGAATGAATGAGGAAGGAATGAGTGAGTGGAGGAATGAGTGAGTGGAGAAATGAGTGAGGAAGAAATGAGTGAGTGAGGAAGGAATGAGTGGAAGAATGCATAAGTGGGGGAAGGAGCAAAGAAGCAATGAGTGAGTGGAGGAATGAGTAAGGAAGGAATGAATGAGTGGAGGAGTGAGTGAGAAAGGAATGACTGAGTCCGCAGACAGACACTGTGTTGGTCTCTTAGGCATCCCTGTCACCATGGCACCCAGACTCTCTGACTGTATTAGTCTGTTTTCACACTGCTAATAAAGACATACCCGAGACTGGGTAACTTATCAAGGAAAGAGTTTTAACTAACTCACAGTTCCACATGGCTGGGGAGGCCTCACAATCATGGCGGAAGGCCAATGAGGGAGCAAAGGCATGTCTTACATGGCGGCAGGCAAGAGAGCATGTGCAGGAGACCTCCCCTTTATAAAACCATCAGATCTTGTGAGATGTATTCACTACCACAAGGACAGTATGGGGAAAGCCACCCCCATGATTCAATTATCTCCACCTGGCCCCACTCTTGACATGTGGGGATTACTACAATTCAATGTGAGATTTAGGTGGGGACACAGCCAAGCCGTGTCACTGACCTAGAGCCTCTGGGATCTCATGAGTAAAAACAGAGGCCCTAAATCTTGCCTCACAGTGAAACTAGAGTTTGCCAGCATCCCGGAGGTCCTGCACTAGTTTATATCACCACTGACAATATTAGGTTTTTGATCTGAAAAATAAAATCTACTACGGGGAAGCAGGATGAGTCAACTGCCTTCCTTCCACCTGAGGAAACGGGTTTCAGGATGAAACTTCCTGTTTACCCAGATTTTGTAAACATTACCAAACCATCGAGTGGCCCTTTCTATTATTCTTATGGGTAGGTGATGAGTTGCTTTGCTTGGTTTTAAGGAATCCCATCATTCTGAGGATTCAACGTTCTGCCCATACCTGAGGCTGCTGCCATCAAGCCCCTTGGCGTGCCATTGTCATGAGCACCAATGATGCATGTCCCATGGCGCTTTTTCCCCTCCCTCACCGTAACCCCGATTCTCCTCCCTGCTCCTCCCCATCCTCCATTCCTTGCTTCCCCAGGTCCATCTGCTTCCTTGTAACCAACGCTTGGCCCACAATGAGCCCCAGAGTAGAGAAAATAGCTCGTCCTTCCCCTCTCGCTGCTGTGTGTGTCCAGCTCAGACCCAGGCTCCTCAGAGTATCTGCCAGGAGCAGGGCCTTAGTGGGCCATGAGCTTGCTGTGCAGCCTGACAAGGTCAAATCAGCAGCCCCGTTACAGTTGGTTGGGAGGTTCTCAGGTTTACTTAAAGGCCAGTGCCACTGTTCATAGCTCGGGGGTTGTACATGCCTCCCCCAGGCCAGGAAAAGACTGAAAAAGAGCTGGGCCCAGTGGGTATGAGCAGGGCTCAGTGTGGAGTTCACATCAGCCACCACTCCCAGATACACTGGAGAAGGACACAGCAGGCCACCAGCTCTGGGACAAGGGCTACCAGCTGAGACATGCTCATACTCTCACTCACGTTCACTCTCACCCAGATTCCGTGCCACACACCTGCCCCAGGCCCCCCGCCACAACTTATGCAAGCCTTCGCCATCCCCTTCTTCAAGGGCAGCAGGCACTCGAAAAAAGTACCAAATCGCTGACCCAGCAGACGCATGGGCTGCCCAGAGCCTACACCTGTGATCTTTTCCATCCTAGCACAGGTACAGGAAAGGTCACTGTGCCTGGCTTAGCACTTTTATTCATGATACACATGAGACAGAATTTAATCTTCCTGTTTCAAGTACTCCCTGAAATATTTTCCAATTCTGCTTCTCAGCTGAAAAGCAAGACAGGGTAAACTTTATGAGAATGGATCTGCTACTCAGATTTATATAGATACATCACAGTTCAATTGATCTGAGGAACGCTGAGAACCTTGGGAATGAATAGAAGGCAGACTGCCACTGAAGGGGTTGTCATCTAATAGCGACCAGACTCTGAAAGAACACTGGGTTTGCAGCACATGACCGCAAATCGGGTCTTAAATTTTTATTCCATGGATTGTTGTTTATTGCAAAACCTCACACCTGGGTTGGGCTTGCTTTCATTTTTACAGTGACGGCCTTATGTGATTCCATTGAACATTCTGGCAATCTAAAAATATCTAGCAAGCACACCACTTTCCTCTGAACTGAGAGGTGCTGTCAGTAGGAAAGCTACTTGTCTATACCCTGAGAAAAGGGCACCCCAGAAAGACTGGATCCTTCCCCACTTTATGTATTAGTGTCAGCACACTACGTTTTAGTGTGCCATTTGGTAATTTCTTCTTGAAGATCCTACTCAGGAAGCCATATGGCCATTGTAACCCGGCACATTACAGCACACACAATGCTCTCATCATCTGAGATTTTCTGTCCAAAATGCTTGTAGTATTGAAGAGTATTCTCAACCATAACCATAGTGTTTAAAAATGTGTCCTTCCAGCCAGGCATGGTGGCTCACGCCTGTAATCCCAGCAGTTTGGGAAGCCAAGGCAGGTGGATCACAAGGTCAGGAGTTCAAGACCAGCCTGGCCAATATGGTAAAACCCCGTCTCTACTAAAAGTACAAAAATTAGCCGGGCATGGTGGTGGGTGCCTGTAGTCCCAGCTACTCAGGAGGCTGAGGCAGGAGACTCGCTTAAACCCAGGAGGCGGAGGTTGCAGTGAGCCGAGTCCTCGCCACTGCACTCTAGCCTGGGTGACAGAGCGAGACTCCATCTCAAAAAATTAAAATGTGGCCTCCTATAATACAGCATCTGCAAGTCTTGCTGCATGCTTGTGAACTTCTTGGGGGGATAGCATATAAATGGGCAAGGTCCACCTCATTTTAGAGAAGATTTCATTAGCTATTTCCTAATGTTTTATTTTAATGAAGTAATGAAAAGAGATGTCATTGTGGATTCTTTTTTAATGTCCATGAATGGTTTCAAGTGACATCGTATGGGGACAAAAAGTACACTGCAGACCTGGCCACCTGAGCAGCATTTCCACAGCTGTTTTCTTCCTGCAGATCCTTCTTGCATTCCACACATGTCCACTCCCGGTGTCGGCACCTCCCACCCCTGATCAATGGCACAGGCTCATCAGCCCTCAGTATTGTTAAGGGGAAAATGAAAGAGTTTTTATTATTACAAAAGCAATACATACTCGTTCGACAATGTCAGTAAATTGTACCAAAAAAAAAAAAAAAGGAAAACCTAGAAAACAAACATAATCCCATGTGGCTGGATGCAGGATTTTTGTCTCATTGCTGTAAAGCTTTCTAGATACGTTTCACATGTATACGCAAACCCACATGTGCGCGATTTTAACAGAGACAAGTTTATGCTGATGGGCTTTTTTACCAGTTTTTCACCCTTAATCGTGTGTCACAAACATCTTTGCATTTCTCTAATGCTGTGTTTAATGATGACCATTCGTCAGGGTGTGTAATGTAAATGTTTATCTTGCGGAATGATGATAATTTTCCCGTGGCTGAATTTTTCCTGTGTTCCTGACTTTTCTCTAAAAAGAAAAATTCCTAGAAGAGGAAGTTAGAGAGTCAAAGTATGTGCATGTTTTTAAGGCTTTTGCTAAGCGCGTCCATGTGAAGAGACCAGCAAACTGGCTTTGTGTGAGCAATAAAACTGTTGATTCACTTCGGTGCGAGTGGGCTGAGTCCGAAAAGAGAGTCAGTGAAGGGAGATAGGAGAGAGGCAGCTTTGTAGGACTTGGGTAGCCCGTGGAAAGTTACAGTTAAAGGTGGTTATCTATTGTTAGCAGAGGAGGGGGTTCCAAGGTGCGTGGTGGGGAGATCATAAGATTCATTGTCCAAAAGAAGAATGTCACGAGGTCAATTGATCAGTTGGGGCAGGGCCAGAACAAGTCATAATGGTGGAAAGTCATAAGGTTGGTCAATCAGTTAAGGCAGGAACTGGCTGTTTCACTTCTTTTATGGTTTTTCTTTGGCTGCTTCAGACTTCTTGGCTCCTGCAGGCCATCTGGACATATATGTGCAGGTCACAGGGGTTATAATGGCTTGAGCTTTGGCTCAGAGGCCTGACGGCTTTGCATCCAACACTTACCCTCAACTCTAAGAAGTTCTTTTTTGTGTATTTTAACATTTCTGAAATCAGGATATTTTAAATTGATGTAGATGCTTACAATGGTAATATAATGGGGCTTTTCTTTCTTTGATCAAGCCACTATTAAATTGAAGGTGCTTTTTACCATTAATGTCATCTTAGAATGAAGGCATTTCAGTCCTGTTAAATTATCTCCCAGCAAACAATTGTGCCAGTGTGCAGAGCCTCCCACCGAGTGCAGCTGCCCGCTTCTGCAGCCCCTCCCTTTTCAGCTTTGCCAAATGAAAAGCAATATTGTTTCTTATTTGTCAAGTCAGTGCACTTCTATATTTATGACTCACTCATGATTAATTACCATTAACATATCTCTTAGCAGTTATAATTTTGATATGCCTTTTTGTTTTTCATGTAGATTATGACTGTAAAAAATTGTGAAACCATGTTTATAAAAATATAAAGACATTTTAATGACAAATATAACATACTCATTATAGAGGCTTTTATGTAAATATAATTTGGTGATCTTAATTTAAAATAAATCTTAATTAAATTTCTCCGAAGTCCCCTTTTGTTAAAAATATCCAACAAGCCCAAACCTTCGCTGGCCTAAGCTCATGATATTTCCAGGTCAGCCAGAAGCTCTGTCCTTACCCGTAGCAGCAGTGCCGAGACGCTCCTCTTCAGTTCTAGCTGCATTTCCAAGTCCATCAATGATGGTGCAATTGTGTTGACATAATTCATTGACTGAGAAATGCTTACAGATTTGCAAATCCCAGATTGTGGTAACATGATTGAACATGACTCGGCGTGAATCACTGATTGACAGAAACAAGTTGTATGTACATCTGAAATGCTTGCTCATCACTGAACACAAAGAGAGAAGGATCCATTTTGCCTGCAGAGAATGGAAATAACCGGGGCAAAAGGAGTTTTTATCAAAAGTCACAGTATTGCCATTAACCCAAAACACATTTCCTTTGGGCTAATACTAAGAAGCCACTTTGTTGTGCTATATAAAGCATTGCACTCAAAATCCTGTTATTACTGATATGACAAAGCAGAACTTAGGGTACCACTCAAAGAAACAAAATAGGAAGTTCGTATCAAGTTACAGTGGTTGAAGCATTTAGAAAGTTTCTGTATACTGAGCAGACATCTCACTGTAAAAGAAGAACTTGAAAGCAACCACCTTACGTTTTTGGTGGATCTGAGAAAAATAGCTGAAATGTACCCACAGTGGATCTCCACCCATTGAGATAACATCAAATTAAACTTCATGACTTTGGAAAAAAATGAGAAAAGTAGACGCTAACTGGGAAGATTTTGCTGTAAACCAACACTTACCTCAAATCAAGTGTGTGTGTGTATATATATATATATATATATGAAAAAAACACAAAGCCAGGAGATTGTGAGGGTCATTTCCATCCAGAGACCAATCCCCAGCTTCCCTTATCAGGTTTGTTCCTAGTGTTCTAAGGAGGTGGGTTTACTCCTAATGCTGAGCCAGTGTCAGATGTATGTTTATTTTAGATCCTTGAAATTAACTTGACATTCCTCTTCAGCAAAGAAAAGCATCATTTTCCAAATTAATGGGAGGAAAAGTCTACTTTAAAGGAAAAATCTATTTGGACTGCCAAATTGGTAGGAACTGGTGTAGACTTGGCAATTAACCCTTCTGCTGATCCCCTGTTGCCACTTCTCAAATTGCCCAGTGGGTACAAGACTTGAAACATGAGCCTGCCTGGCTGTGAGCACTCATAGACCCTCAGTTTCCCTTCCCTTTCTCCTGGAAACTGGCCCAAAATGCTGATTATGGTGGACCCACATTTATTTATTTATTTATCTTTATTTTATTTTATTTTGTTTTTGAGACAGGGTCTTGCTTGGTCACCCAGGCTGGAGTGGAGTGCAATGGCACGATCTTGGCTCACTGCAACCTCCACCTCTTGGGTTCAAGCAATTCTCCTGCCTCAGCCTCCCAAGTAGCTGGGATTACAGACCTGCACCACCATGCCTGGCCAATTTTTGCATTTTTAGTAGAGATGGGGTTTCACCACGCTGGCCAGGCTGGTCTCAAACTCCTGACCTCAAGTGATCCGCCCACCTCAGGCTCCCAAAGTGCTGAGATTAGAGGCATGAGCCACCATGCCCAGTCGGACCCACTTTTAAACAGCAATCTTGAAAAAGAGGGGCATGAACACAGGATGACAAATGACGACTAATGACTTTTCCCCCAAATCCCATTGTAAATCTTGTCACCGTGTGACCAAACCTATTTCACCCATTGCCATTTGTTCTTGGCCCATAATAAAGTGAAGGCCTGTGAGATATTTGGGGAGACAAATCAGCATTCAGTTTAAAGAGTCGGAGCTGGAGGAGAAGGTGGGAAGCAGTGTTATCATTTAGTCAATCGTCCTGCCTTCAATGAAAATATAAAACATTAAACCTATATCAGACCATCCTGTAAGAGAAGAATTAGGTCCCCTTTTTATGACTTTAAAGGAACATATATTTTTCTGCTGGAACGCCATTCCACTGCAGTATTTACAGCTTTGCATTCTGTTTCTTAGAAGTATGTGGCTACTGACTTGAAAGAGGATGTCAGGTTCTCTGTAGCAATAAAGGGGCAGGTGTGGCCATCTGTGCCATTTAAGTGACTTATCTGAATAAGCAGTTCAATCCTTAGAAACAGAGCCTTCCCATGGAAAATATGTCATTTTGACTTGTGTCATTGTGCAGGGAGTGATATACACCATGATAAATTTTCCTGCAGAAAACTCTTTCTGAACACGGAGCCATAGAAATGAACTATTGCAGATAATGTAAACTTAGAGACACCCCGACACATTTTTGTTCTCTTAATTTTGAGTCTTAACTAAATTTTGCAGATGCCATTGAGGTCATTGAGATAAGAAACTATGTCCAGTGGCTCATGGACACTGATGATATTAGCTCAATTTATAGAATTGTCTTATTTGCATCTTGATGAATCTTGTTTACCCTTCAAGACATGAAGTGTCACTGGGGCTGTGGAATTTGGACAGACTGTCCAGGGAAAGCAAGTCTTTTCCTCCTCTGTGACTGCTCTAACCTCTGTCATCCCACCTATGCATTGCCACACAATTTTCTGTGTGGGTGCCTGTGTTCTTCTTTCTCTTCTTCTTAGAATAAACCTTTATTAAGCTCCTAGTCAGAGCCAAGTACTTGGGTGGCAGCTCTCAGAATACATGGGTGAGACAGTTGGGAAATTGAGTCTAGTGGGGGTGATGGATAAGGAAATAACCAGTGCAGCATGGAGAGATCTAGGGTCAGGTCAGTACAGAGTGGTGAAAGCACACAGCAGAAACAGCAAACCCAGGCCTGGGGTCAGGGAGGTTTGCCCAAAGGGATTTCCTAATGTGGAATCAGAGAACCCCTTAGAATGTTTTCTGTTGCTATAATGGAATACCATAGACTGGGTAATTTATAAAGGTAAGTTTATTTGGCTCTTGGTTCTGGAGGCTGGGAAGTCCAAGAGCATGATGCTGGCATCTGGCCGGGATCATCCCACAGCAGATAGGCAGAAGGGCAAGGGCACATGTGTGAGAGAGAGAGAAGGTTTCCAACAAAGCCCCTCCCCACGGTAACCCATTCCCACCTCACAGCATTACTGCATTCATGAGAGTGGAGCCCTAATAACCTAATAACCTCTGAAAGACCTCACATAAATAAAATCTCAGCATGAGTTCCAGAAAGGCCAAGCATTCAAACCATAGCAATCCCTATTCCAAGTCATCTCGGCAAAGGAGGGCTGGGAGAAGAGAGACTGAGGAGCAGAGGATGCGAGCGTGGCTCTCCAGAGAGCGATTCTCACAGAGACGGGGCAGAGTCGTTACGTGCTCCTGCCCTGAGGCCCTGCACTGCCAGAGAGAAGCATCCTCTCAACAAATGCTTGTGAGATAAAGGAATTATCTGATTCAGAACAATAACTGACCCCATGAGCGGTTTTCCGCTTCTCCATAGGACAACAGTAAAGGGCCCTTTATGAGTTATTAGCCTTTTGACAATTTGGTTCTCATCACAGAGATGGGATTTCAAAGAATAAGGAGTTGGATCAGTGTTATTATTCAAAAAACATTGCTTTTTTGTGCTTTTTTTAGTGCTTGCCATGACCTACGTCGTTAGGCAACTTTTAAAAATATAGAATATTAGGTCCCGATATTACTAAGAGAGCCAGAAGAAAAAGGGGCAGTATTCCGCCCTACAGATGATCAGCTCTCTGAGGGCCCTGCAGTTCTAACAGTCTGTGTCACTAAATCAAGAAGGAGGAAGGGCGCCCAGCGCTGAGAACAGTTGATACTTCACTCTCCATTGTTATTCAGCTTTGCAGGAGTTCAGGAAATGCCACCCCAAAATGTGGTGCTTTAGTGTGCTGACTCCTTCACAGAGGACACTGGGGGAACAGCAAATTCAGGGAAGGCCTTTCTCTGAACTTGCTTCTCCGTGAATACAATTGATGGATCTCAATTGTCGGGAATCCGCTCCCAGGGAATTGTATCAGCCGGGGAAGATTGGTGCACGGACACCATGCCCGGAGAGACGACTGCCTGTTCTGCTCAGGGCTGCTCGGGAGACAAGTTTCATTACCTGAGAGATTGTTTATCTACATAACAAGACAACCTTTATTCGCCTTACAATTCTTCTGCTCACCCTCCTCTAACCGCCCCCCACACAAGAATCCCCAAGCTCCTGTTCTTTTCTGTGTCTAGGATATAGCTCTGTAGGCTTCCGTCATCTAACCCTTCTTGGAGTCTCATATTTTGTGGGGCTCTCATGTGTACAGAATTGAATATGCTCTTTCTCCTGTTAATCTGTTTATATGCCATTTTAATCAGTAGCCCAGCCAAAGAACCTTGGAGGGTAGCGGGTAGCCATCTTTTGCTCCCCCACAGCTTCCAGCATGTGTCTCATGTTATAGGACCAAAAAGCTATTTATTAGTAGAGAGGCAGCAATGTCTGTGGCATTTCCTTAACTCACCTGAGATCTGCCCATTGTCTCAGCCGCCCTGGGACACCATCGAGGTACTTGCTCTTTAGCTGTCATTTAATTAGTTTGCTTTCTATGTCCTTAGCAAAGCAATAAAATTGAGAGAGAGAGAAAAAAAAACTTAGGCAGGGGAAGAGTCTTATAAGTCTGGGTTTTATTTTATAATTTCGTAAGACACTGCAAGGTGTGCATGTTGCTGGGAGATAACATTTTTCAGGTCACTGAAGGCATTTGGCTTCACCTCCTGCTCACGACCCCTGAGGCATGAGTTATCTTTGGCCAACAGGCATCCAGAGGAGCCTTTAGAGCCGGGCCTGCCGCTGAGACTGTCAGGGCCGTGATGACAATCAGCTCTCTAAGTGGTTCTGGCTCTCACCATTGTCTGCTAGTCAGGGCAGAGATGCATATCAGGAGGATAATGTGGGAAATGCTTCCACCATTATTACCCAGCCCCAAGCTGGGAACCTTCTTTAAGAGGCCTTAAGAACATAAGTAGAAGCATTAAGGACTTTGCTCCAGCGAGATTGGTATGTGAATAAACTTCTCAGACCCCTGGATCTCTCGTCTTCTCTCTCTCCCTTTGAGCCAGAACATTCATGAATAATCATTTATGGCAGAGATTCTGGGGCAGAAACACCTGAGCTCCAGTCCAGCCCCGGAAATCCAAATGCAGCTGTCTGAGAATCTCATGGAGAGACACGAGCCTAGAAAGTGTTTGAGACATTTGGGGGATTTATTTCAGCTTCTGTCATTAGTGTGTGCTTAACTTCAAGGGTAAAATCCAAATCAGCACTCTAAATTTTTTTTTTTTTTAGTTTTTTTTTTTTTTTTGGGTGGGGGACAGAATCTCGCTCTTGTCGCCCAAGATGGAGTGCAGTGGCGCTATCTTGGTTCACTGCAACCTCTGCCTTCCGGGTTCAAGCAATTCTCCTGCCTCAGCCTCCTGAGTAGCCTGAATTACAGGCGCCCACCACCACACCCGGCTAATATTTTTGTATTTTTACTGGAGATGGGGTCTCACCATGTTGGCCAGGATGGTCTCAAACTCCTGACCTCAGGTAATCTGCCCACCTTGGCCTCCCAAAGTTCTGGAATTACAGATGTGAGCCACTGTGCCCAGCCAACTCTAACTTTTAAAATTAATTCTTCGGTGCTAAAGTATGATTGTGTTATGCCCAGACCGTTTATTCCCCAAAGAAGACCACCAGAGTCCAGAGTCAAAGCCAAGCGGCAAGGATCTTTATTGCAAGTTCGAACTTGGTCCCTCCGTTCCATAACATACAAGAGGGCCTCGAACAATGCGTGCACTCGCTTTTTATAGCCCGATGAAAACAGGATATGTAAGGTTACAGAGAAACAAGGGAATTCTTTAGGTTACAGCATTACAATTGGTTCCCGTGCTTTCAGTACAAACGGTACTCTCCAGATGGTGTTTGTACTGGGCCCTGGAAGTTTGGAATGTTTACACTGGGCCCTGGAAGTTTGGAATGTTTACACTGGGCCCTGGAAGTTGTGATGTATGGAGGAATGTGTTAGTGTTGGGCCCAGGAAGCTGAGAAGTGTGTCTGATTCCTTTCAATTGGCCTTTGGTAGGGTGGATCTTCTCCTCAATTCCCCAGGACATGACTGAACTATCACAAATGAAAGTCCTGTTGCTAAAACCATGCCAGACCAAGCCTTGCAGCCTGATACTTTACATGCAAAAGCAGGTGTCTTTGACCCAACCTTCTTTGTTGGCTAAATTAAGAGACTAACACCAGGTCAAAACTTATGTGAATGGTGGATTTCTATGACTACATGTTTATTAAGCGCATTCTATAACGAAGGATGGTGCTGCAGTCTTCAGAAACAGATGTTTGTTTGCCGTGTACTCTGATCAACAGTCCTCCCCTCGAATAATGGTCTGGACACTATCCGTCCCTGGTCTAAGATTTGACAAAGTGTGCAAACAAGTAAGTCAGACAAGCAGAGACATGGTGAAAGTTAGCAATAACCCGGGACAGTTCTTATTTTCTGGTCTTCTGTAACAAATGACTCAGAGCGTATGGCAGAAAAATTCATATGCTCTCACTGCAGGACAGTTGCGCCTCATATTTCCTTTAATTTGACTGATTTTCTGTCCGCTGCAGCTCTTTTCTTCAACACAGTATGAAGTGAAACTCATATGGGTCGTCCAAAGGCTGAAAATAAACAGAGCATCCTTTATGAGAAAAAAAAAAAAAAAAAAAAAAAAAAACCTGAATTTCTTTGTTTTAGAATACGTTTAATTTTTGGCCAGGTGCGGTGGCTCATGCCTGTAATCCCAGCACTTTGGGAGGCTGAGGGGAGTGGATTACCCGAGGTCAGGGGTTGGAGACCAACCTGGCCAATATGGTGAAAGCCAAACCCTGTCTCTACTAAAAATACAAAAATTAGCTGGGCGTGGTGGCATGTGCCTGTAATTCCAGCTACTTGGGAGGCTGAGGCAGGAGAATTGCTTGAACCCAGGAGGTACAGGTTACAGTGAGCTGAGATTGTGCCACTCCAGCCTGGGCAACAAGAGCAAAATCCCATCTCAAAAAAAAAGATTAGGTTTAATTTTCTAGTCTTCCCCATGTCCGCACCTCACCTCATCCGACTTTCTTCTAAAATATTGGAGGTGTTCTGTCACTTTTGTTCTGTGGCCCCTTAACTGAATTCTGCATGGTGCAAGGAGTCCTCAGACTGCAGGGTCCTTGGAGACCTGCGCAGTCCAGCGTGTTGGCTGCTAGCCCTGGGAGGCTCCTGTCCAACACGGTGCCCACGTGAGGCTCCTGAGCCCATAGAATAGGGCTAGTACCAACTGAGATGCATTGAAAGTGCAAAAGCAGACCTGATTCCAAACGCTTAGTAAAAATGAATGTAAAATAACTCATTACCGATTTTTATATCGATTGCATGTTGAAATGATACAATTTTGAATATATTTAGTTAAGTAAAATACTGAAATTAATTTTACCTGTTTCTTTTTCCTCTTTTCATATAGCTCCTAGCCCATTAAAAATTATTGCTGTTTCAATTGTTCTAGGCTGTATCCTTTCACGGTGGTTTCAAAATCAAAAAGACAAAAGTGTTGCAGAATTACACTAGCAGAGTGAATTACACTAGAGTGCTAGCATCATCCCTAGCACTTGGGTTGGTACTCTGTAGGGGCTATCATTTCCAGCAAACTCCATTGGTCCCAGTTCGCCTTCTTCTTCTTCCTGCTGAAACGGGAGAGTTCCCTGACCCACCCCCATCGCAGGACATGTGACAGGTGTCTGGCTTATCCGTTCAGCTACCACCACTGCTCAAACTCCTTATGGGAGGGGGAGCATGCAGATGGGCAGGTGCAGGAGCCAGGATGAGCGTTTCTGGGCTCTGGCCTCATGGTAGCGTCTAGGGGTGGTTGCTTGCGACTCCCAAAGCCCAAGTGGCTGTGTGTTATAGTGCGTTCTTTTAACTTTGCTGTCTACAGGCAGCTTAAGTGTTAAACAGCGCAGTGGACTCTCTGTCTTTTTGCAAGGGCAGAGGGCCAGTGTGACAGCTTTCCATATTCCGAGTTCTTGTCTGGTGTCCAGAAAAATCAGGTCACACATGGACTTGAAGGATGATGAATTCAGGTTTTTACTGAGTGGTGGATGTGGCTCTCAGTGTGATGGATGGGGAGCTGGAAAGGGGATGGAGTGGAAAGATGATCTTCCCCTGGAGTTTGGCCATCCAGCAGCCAATCTCCTCTCTGTCTGCAGCAGAACTCCTCTGAACATTCAGATATTCCTTCTCTTCTCTCCTTCTCTGCTGCTCTTCTGCTCGTGGAGCCTGGGGTTTGGAGTTTATATGGGGACAGAATATGGGGGACATGGCAGGCCAAAAGGCAACATTTGGGTGTGAAAACAGGAATGCCTGTTCCCATTTAGGGCCATGAGTTTCCAGGCTTGAGGGTGGAGCCTTTGCTGGGGAACTGCCCTCTTCTACCCAATATTTCCCTGTCTCCTGTCTGTAACCTCCTCACTCCTATCTCCTCACTGCAACCTGCACCTCCCAGGTTCAACACTCTGCTCCCATGGAACCTCGCATCCACCATATAACCAGGACATAGCTGACCATGAACTCTGTGAGACCATGAAGAATGGCCAGTGCCTTACCATTCACATACAGCACATGCTTTATTAGTACTTGTGGAATGGAGGGAGGGTTGGGTAGAGCAAGGGAGAGGTGAATTGTGACTCCTTTGAAACTGGAAATTGCATATGTTCTACATCTTTGCAGGTCCCAGCAATGCATGGCGTACACTCAGGAACTTTTGGTTGAATGAATGAGCTAGAACAGGGTCTCTAAATGGTGCATACAAGTCACTCGGGGATCCTGGTAAAATGAAAGATTCTGGTCTAGTATTTCTTGGGTGGGGCCTGAGATTCGGGTTTTCTGACATGCTCCTGGGTGATGCTGATGCTGCTGGTCTGGGAACCACATTCTAGGGAACTAACTAGAGCCAGTGCTGTGATGTGAATTTAGTTATGAACATGAGTGGGTGCCCCTTCAATTCATGTCTCATGGATACTCCAACTGACAGTAACTGTTTCAACCTCCTCTCTATCTGTGACTCTCCTCTCCCACCAGACTCCAGAAGATTCTGAGCTGCTATGGTGCTCTTTTAGGAAGACCAAGGGCACAGGTGTCATCTTGTTGAGAAAACTTTCTCATCAATGTGACTCTCCCAGGATTTTGCTGCAAAACTTAGTCCTCCTCCATTGAAAGCCATAAACCTTTGAGTGTATCTCCCTGGCCTTGACTTTCTCTGGAACTTCACTCCCATCCTGCCCCTTCTCTTGCTAGAATCTCCATTCTCTCTCTTTTCATCATCTTTTGCTGTTTTCAAATTGATTGAGAGCTCTCTGTTGTGAAGCCTTCTCCACCCCATCATGCCTGTGACCTTAGCTTCTGAATCTAGCTAACCACTGAACCATTGGACCAAGATTGTGGCCTCCACAGTCACTAAAGTACTTTCCCTGGCAGAAAGTCTTAGCTATTCCTCTTGTACTCGGGACTGACCTCTCCATTCTCACTGCTGGGTTCCCTCAACACTGCACTATCCTCTTCTGCTTCTCAGAAGTCGAGGCTTTTCCAGCTACTACTGCTTGTTCATTCTGCAAAGGTTTGATGATTCCCATTACTCTGTTAGGTCCTTGCAACTTCATGGTAATCACATGGAATTAGAATTGACTTGAATTTGAGGTGACTGCAACCTATCCAAATGGAAATATGCAATAGGCAAAGTGCATCTTAAAAGAGGAGTTGGGAAGGGTGGAATAGATTCTGAGAAGTTGTTAGAAGAGAGGCAATCAATTAAGCTTGATGTTAGAACTGCTCCCTGAAGGGGCAAATATGAAGGACAGAAAAACAAATGCCATTTCCACGCGCTCTTGCCCACTGACCTCAACCCACCTGAATCTCTTCTATGGGACCCTTGAGTCTTACACAAAAATATTCAGTTCAACCTATGAGTGTACATTATATCATGGAGTACACAATTGTCCTCCAGTTCTTTCGTTCTTTATAAACATCCACCTTAGCTCTAAGCTACTTGACTCCAGCACCTGGCTTGCCACGAAGAGACACCGATCGTCTACTAGGTTCTAGCACCTGGATCTTGGGAAGACGAAGATGAATAAGGTACAAATCCTATCCATTTAGAGGAGTAGATAGGTGGAAACTGTTTCATATAGAAGGCGAAACTGTTTAATAGAGGTATGTGTAAGAAAGAGTGCTTGGGAGGAAAACACCTTGATCATTTTGGCTGAGGCTGCAGGGGAAAAGGGGCCAGCACAGGTATACCCACAGGGCACCTATGAGACTGCTCAACATAAAATAAAGGGTTACTATATCATTTTGACTGATTGATTGATTGATTGATCATTGAGGAGCTACAAAACCTCCAAAGACAAAAGTCTGTAAGATGTGCTGGCAGGGTGTCCCTGAACATAGTCGGGCCCCTTTCAAAAGCTGGCCTTGCGCCAAGTTGCCCAGGGCGGGCCCAGGTGTTCAGGGGAAGCACGTTGCCTCCCCTGCTGTGCTGGAGAGCATAAGGATGGCCACAGGCACATGGGACAAATTGGGCTCAAATTGCCATATGGCTTGGATTTCACATTTTTACTGGCGAAGTGTAATCATTTTTACAGAGTCTAGTGCCTCGCTGCAGATTGTAAATGATAAGGTCACGAGGATTAGAGACCAGCTAAAAATTATAGAAGACATATGCTGTGCATTTTACTAATGAATGGCCATATTCAAACATGTTCACTAATTAATGGCAATATTTGAATGGGCCTACTAATGAATGGCAATATTTGAAAGTGGCATTGAATTTGATACTCTGTGACCAGTGCCCCAGTTCTAGGAGGAGCCAACTGCTCCATAAGGTCTGAGACATGCCCATTTTAAAGCAAAACTGGGCAGGCTTTGCAGGATGGTAAAAGGAATTCTCAGTTAGATATAGAAATTTACCCGTCAAGAAGTTTGTTTAGATGAACAGGATGGTGTGAACAATATCATTGAACAAGAGTTCCAGCTTGCAACCAGGTCCTACCTTAGCCTTTGGGAACAAGTGAACCATGACATAAATGCAAGAGCCGGTGACCTTGGAAGATAAGGACTGTCCCCATAGGAATTGTTTTCAGAAATGGTTACAGTAAAGAGAGAGTAAGAAAGGAAGTGGGGGATTAGGGACCAAGAGTCACTACTGTACAGCACTCCCACCCCAGCTTCCCCTGTCCTCTGGTGACTGCTGCAGTCCGGGCACCTGGCAAGTGATGCTGAGAGCCAAGTCTGCAAAGCTGAGGCTCAGGATACAGCCACAAGTGAGGGAAGCTGCCATTCCCTCATCTGCTGTTTCTTTCTCTCTAACCTGGACCTCCAATTTGTTGGCTGTCTGTGTTTAAAGCCACAGAGCTTATATTCATTTCAAGTCCTTTCCTGGCAGGCCGGCCAGATTCAGGCCCATGAGAATGAGATGACCAGCTCCATGTGTGTTGAGCTGAGGAAGGTCAGAGTGGACCTGACCACAGGCCACTCCTGACCTGGCTTTATCTGTGTAGACAAGACTTAAACGTGGCTCAGAGTAATTGCTTTGGCTAGGAACACATCTCTGTGGAGACACAACATGTATAAAGAAGGTCTTAGCAAAAGTGCTGGGATGTATTTGATATTCTTTTAATGCAGCTTGACAAAGGCAGTCGTTGAGACCATGGTGTGTTGGGGAAGCAGTTTCCACACACCTTGTTGCTAAGCCTGTGACTGACAAGGCTCGCAAAAGCAATCAAAATGGAAAGTCCAAATGCCCTTGGACCCAGCCATTTCATGTCTAGAAATTTCTGCTACAGATTTCCTTTCACATGTGTGAAATGACCTGAAGAGCAGGACATTCCCTGCAGCTTTGTTTGGGATGGCAAAATATTGGAAGCACCTAAACACTTATTGGAGGGGCTGGTGAAATGAATGAAGGCACATCTATCCACTGGAATGTTGTGTTCAGGAAGAATGGAGCAGCTCTCTGTGTATTGATAGAGAGCCATCTGTAAGATGCATTAAATGAAAAACTAACGAGCAGAGTACAGCACATTATACAATGTTTTATAGGCTATTTTTCTTTAAAAATAGCATAAATTGATGATTGAGTGCATGACCTATTTCTAGAACAATCCCTATACAAACAGGTGACAGTGTTTGTCTCTGGGAAGTTATGTAGCTGACCAAGGAGGAAAGGAGACATTTTTCACTACGTACCTTTTGAATTTGTGTTACCTGCATGTATTTTGTATTCAAAAAATACCTACTTTTTAAAAACCCATGACTCTGCAAATTATATGTCAGTAATTCTCTTAAAGAAAAGAATAAATGGCCAATAAACATTTTTAAGTTTATTTTCCCTGTAAGTTATGGTAAAAAAATCAAAACTATTTTGGAATAGGAAGTAAACGTAAATGTCTTTGTGCATCATTATAGACGGGATAGTTCATTCCCAGCAGAACCACCACCAGGAACACCACCTTCTCATGTATCTTTTAATGTGAGGTGCTGAGCTCAGCCTGTTGAAAGGAAGTTGAGTGGGTCTTTTCTCCTCATGGCATGGACTCGTCCTCTCTGAGGGGCCCTAGTTCTGAGACAGGTAGTAATAAAATTTCCTACTAGACAGTATTCACAATGAGTGGGTCAGTGCAGACGGCACGACTGAAAGATGGGATGGTTCCATGCACGCGCTTGATGAGATAGATGATGGTGTAAGAAAAGGGGATTTTCGGGGATCTTTTAAGAGCTTGTATGAATGGAAATTGAACCAAAGAAAGTAAGGGCCTGTTCAAAGAGCAAACCTAAAACAAAAGTAAGCCTAGGGCTGCGGGGTGTTAGAGGTCACCGTATTTTGTGGGAAACTAATTGGCATTGTTTAATATCCTTGGGGAGTAGTACAGCATTCGTGAAAGACAAAGGAACGTGGCTACTCTACAGAGCCGTATCCAGCCTTCTGAAAATTCGTTCTTTTTAGCCCTTTGGAGACCATGCATAGAACATTGTCTACGTCTGTTTGCATTTGGAGCTTAGCACAGTTTAAGATTGCCTCACACCACGACAGTCTGTGATTTTAAGATGTTGTGTACTTGAAAGGAAATAACCTTACTTTCTTCTTTTCAAAATTGTGTTTTAATGCATTATAATCTAACACCATCTCTGTTCTGTGGCACTGTCTTGTCAGAACGAGTTTTGCATATATCAGCGGCCGGTCACTCGTAGGGAGATTTCCTCTTTTGATATATTCCTTTTAACACACGGAGGCTGGACTTGCATATCTCTGCTGCCATCTTCTGGAAAGCTACACACCAAAAAGAAAAATATTTCGTCTATTCCCAGAGAAGTACAAATGTGTGCTTCATGCCTTTGATGTTTCCCTTGACTCTAGTAAGGGGTCCTAAGATGGTATTTGATCCTCTCCTATTCTTTTAACACAGAATTTCAGAGCTGTGGACGAAAAATAAATGGCACATAATAGAATGCTTTTATAATAGATGCAGCCATGATAGAAAACAGGCACAAAGAAATCTTGGCTTTCATAGAGAGATCATTCAACTTTAAGGATCCAAACCTTATTTTAAGGGTCATTGCTTGTAGGTACCTACTGGCTCTCAACCTGATTGATCAGCAGCCACTGGAATATTCCGATTGCATTAGAAGCTGTTCATTTGCTTCCTTTTCATGCTTCCAAAGAGAAAGTACACGTACAGCTCCTTTTGAATGTGTTCATTATGGAAATATGGGAAATCAAACTCAAACATCAATCAAATGACTACTGCACTGACATGATATTGAACGAGTGACATGATGGGCCATTCACATAGCTCTCTGGTAGTACGGAGTGTCTAAGGGGGCTGGCAGTAACTTACCTCAGCATGTATACCAGCAAAGAGAGGCCTCATCCCTTTCTAGACAGCAGTCTTATGAGTAGTTTACAAGCATGGCATTTCTGGGGAGGTGTCATTTTCACCTGAGATTCACATAATAGTCATTATTAACAGTATACTGGGAACTGCTTTAACTAACAAGGCACTTACTACCCTCTTATTTTTCTACAGACGATTACCACTTGTTAAACATCATAGCCTCATGGAGAAAACTATTTGTTGCGTTGTTGTGTTTACTGTGTACTAGAAACTGTGTTAAATATTCATTACCTTATTATTTCTTCTTTGTAGATGCCAAAAAGCTCAAGCAAAGAGATGTTAGGATCACATAGATAAGAAATGATCCAGGAGGCCTCGGACTCTGGGTCTCCCTACTTCAAAGAGTTCGCTTCTAAACACTAATCTACATCTGGTGTTTTTTTGTTTTTTGTTTTTTGTTTTTTTTTTTTTTTTTGAGACGGAGTCTCGCTCTGTCGCCCAGGCTGGAGTGCAGTGGCCAGATCTCAGCTCACTGCAAGCTCCGCCTCCCGGGTTTACGCCATTCTCCCGCCTCAGCCTCCGGAGTAGCTGGGACTACAGGCACCTGCCACCTCGCCCGGCTAGTTTTTTGTATTTTTAGTAGAGACGGGGTTTCACCGTGTTAGCCAGGGTTGTCTTGATCTCCTGACCTCATGATCCGCCCGTCTCGGCCTCCCAAAGTGCTGGGATTACAGGCTTGAGCCACCGCGCCCGGCCTACATCTGGTGTTTAAACATATAAAGACCTAGTACATGATTTCACAGATTACAATATGCTATTCTTTTATATGTTGCCTAGGGCCAAGCTTTTACTCATCCTAAAAGTAAATACTCAACACATATTAGTTGCAAGGCAAAAATATTACTTCAGTGTTAAGAATACTTTAGCTACTGTGCAATAGAAAAAAACTGACTTATTGAATTTAGCCTTTATTAAATAGATTTTTTTTTAATTCTATACCTCCTTTTAGGCATTTAGGATAAGCTGATGACTAGAGTCGTCTGTGGCACCAAGCTCTCAAGCTTGAAAACATACCAAGGAGAATGTATTAGGTAACCACATTCATTGTCAAATAAAAGGAAACCACTACAGTATTGGAAGTGGTGAACTTTCTCGTGGTGTTGAATTCTGAGAGGAATTTGCCATATGGCTACCTGGAATTTAAAATACATATATATACATATATATATATATATTTAGAGAGAGAGAGAGAGGTTTGAACTATAATTTTGCAAATAACAGGGAAAGTTTAAGTAGTTTTCATTACATCAGTTCTTATGCAAAAGATTGGGAATAAAGTGACCTTGTTAAATTTTTTTTTTTTTTTTTTTTTTTTTAGAGAGAGAGTCTCGCCCTGTTGCCCAGGCTGGAGTGCAATGGTGCAATCTCGGCTCACTGCAACCTCTGCCTCCTCGGTTCAAACCATTTTCCTGCCTCAGCCTCCCAAGTAGCTGGGATTACAGGTGCCTGCCACCATGCCCAGCCAATTTTTGTATTGGTAGCTCACACCTGTAATTCCAGGACTTTGGGAGGCCAAGGCAGGTGGATCACGAAGTCAGGAGTTCGAGACCAGCTTGGCCAAGATAGTGAAACCCCATCTCTATTAAAATAAATTTTTTCTATAGGAGCTTTATCCGCCAGAGCTTCACCAGAGAGACCAGACCAGCAGGATGCTTATATCAAATATATATACACATACACACATATATGCATATGTATGTGTAGATCCCTACATGTATACATGCAAGCACACATTGTATCTATATGTGTGTATATACACATATATATGGAGAGATTTATAGGAAGGAAGTGGCTTACATGGGCTGGGTAGGCACCTCCTAAATCCACAGGGTGGCCATCAGGAAGGGCAGGCTGGAACTCTTGGGCACAGCCTGATGCTGCTGTCCATAGTGAAATCTCTTCTTCCTCAGGGAAGCCTCAGTTGTGCTCTTAGGCCTTTCCACAGATTGAATCAGCTCCCTTCAGATTATCTAGGATAATCTCTCTTACTTAAAATCAATTGATTATAGATCCTAATCACATCTGCAAGATACCTTCACAGGAACACCTAGCTTAGTGTCTGCTTGAGTAACTGAGGACCATAGCCTAGCCAAGTTGATACATAAAACTCTCGTCACAGTAGCTGTAATACAGTCCATGTATTTGATTGCCTTCTAATCAAATCTATAAAGGATTAGACTTTAGAGAGCCAATGAAATAAGTATGTAGGCCGGGCACGGTGGCTCACGCCTATAATCCCAGCACTTTGGGAGGCCGAGGCGGGCAGATCACGAGATCAGGAGATGAGACCATCCTGGCTAACACAGTGAAACCCCATCTCTACTAAAAATACAAAAAAAAATAGCTGGGCGTGGTGGCGGGCGCCTGTAGTCCCAGCTACTGGGGAGGCTGAGGCAGGAGAATGGCGTGAACCCGGGAGGCAGAGTTTGCAGTGAGCCAAGATCGCACCACTGCACTCCAGCCTGGGCTACAGAGCGAGACTCCGTCTCAAAAAAAAAAAAAGAAAGAAAGAAAGAAAGAAGTATGTATTACTTTTATAAGTGTTTAAAGACATTTAAAATTTCTCAAAAAAAAAAAAAATCTACAGAAATGGGTGGCATTTGTTAGATCCACCACAAGAGAAGATAATCCTGAAAATGTCTACGGTACAAGCAATACTCCATGTTTGCTGGTATACTAACTTCCATTTGGTTAATGTTTACTCATAAGGTTTGGAGAGGTATTATGCAGCTTAAGGGAGCCTCAGCAAATGTGAGACCATTTTTAAGTAAGAGCAAATCCCCGGGTAAATTTTAGCCTTCCACATGGTTGGTTAAAGATGGATCCATGCACCCCAGATATGAGACATGCAAGATATGAGACATGCAGCTCAGCAGAATGGATGTGGAAATGTTGGAGCTAGGTCAGCTTTCTTCCCCGGCAAGTTTTTTCTCTGGAAACAGCTATGCCATGGGAAATGTTTGCCAACTGGTCTGAACACTGTCTTAAGAAGGAGTTTTGTATCTGCCTAACCCAGAGTTCCCCAGAATTCTGTTCACCATGCCCTTAGCAGCTCAGTACATTTTTCACGGCATTTCTAGGCCAAAAGAAATGCCTAACAGTTGTGGCTATGAAAGATTTTGTATCACAGAGCATAATACAAATTAATGTCATAACAACTTAATACTTATCTGAAATGATAATTCACATAAATGGAAGGAAAAAATAGCTTTATTTTATTCTTAAAAATAATCACATCTTGGCCAGGTGCGGTGGCTCATGCCTGTAATCCCAGCACTTTGGGAGGCCGAGGCGGACGGATCACCTGAGGTCAGGAGTTTGAGACCAACCTGACCAACAAGGTGAAATCCTATCTTTACTAAAAATACAAAAATTAGCCGGGCGTGGTGGCAGGCGCCTATAGTCCCAGCTACTTGGGAGGCTGAGACAGGAGAATTGCTGGAACCCGGGAGGCAAGAGGTTGCAGGGAGCCGAGATGGTGCCACTGCACTCCAGCCTGGGCAACAGAGCAAGACTCTGTTCCAATAAATAAAGAAATAAATAATAAATAAATAAATCACATATTTGTTCCAAATGGATGTTTATATGGCACTTGTTTTCTATCCTGGTAACTTCCAAAAACCCAGCTTTGCAAAGATACAATGTCACCAAAAGGAAAGTGGCACAATCTACATTAACGCTGGGAACGACCTTGAGTTAATAAATCACATAGTATTTATCTGCCACACTGTGTTTTACTTCAAATTCTAGAATATCCCAGGGCACCCCTGGGAGTTCGTTATGGTACTGCAGGGCACGCTGGTGTGTAGCCTGAGAACTGAAGGTTCTGGATAATGTAATTGAAAATCCAAACTTTTCAAGGTCAAATCAGACCTTCTAGATGTTTCCCCATTGCACATGAGACAGATTCATGTTACTTAGTTGGGAAGGACCACTGCATGATAGATCTAAATTTAAATTATACTTTGAATAGCAGCAAATTAGCCAGTGCATTCCTGTGAAGTCATCACCGGAATATTCCTGCAGCATTTGCTTGCCTTTTGCCACGCTAAAATGGGGAGGCTTTCATTTGATACACTCTTCCCTTTCTGTTATTTCTCAATAGTCCATTCTTTGTAGTACTGGTGTGAAAGGGAATTTAATGTCTTTGTGTCAGGAAAGGCCTATTTATTCTGACAAACTGATCAACCTCCAGGGTGTTCCTCTACCATGAAACTGATTTTATATCTCATCCACGAGCTAATAAGATGTGAAGCGTTTTCCCTTTCACGCCAACGGATCAGATTTGCTTCTCTAGAAAGCAGTGGGCTGAGACCCCATCGCCAGTTCTCCCTGATTGGGCCTTGCGTCCACATTTTTCCAACAAAGCATGTAAGAGCAGAGGAATGAGTGTGAGGCAGACCCAAGTATTAACAGATAAATGTTTTTAAAAATAGAAGAAAATCCTAGAACCCAACTCACTATTCAGTGAATTCGCTTTTAGTTCAGAGAAAATAAGATGTCAGAAGCTGGAACCAGGTAATGTTGGTGATTTGCGTGAGGACATTCTGACACACACACGCTCTCCCACCAACCTTTAAATAAAGTTTACATTTCACTTAATTTGAGTTCAGTCTCTCTCCTATGAGAAGAAATAAGAATATAATATGCTAAAAGTGATGACTTGAAGATCAGTTGTGGCATATCTCTGAAGAGATTATTTCTCTATAAAATTATCGCAGTTCTTCTCCATGTGGACCTCTCATGGGCTGTTGAGCTTCCTTACCATATGGCAGCTGGGCTTCAAGAGCAAGTGTCCCAACAGGAAATGGAAGCTTCTGGTTTCTTGAGGCCTGGGCCTAGAAAGTGGTACACCATCATTTCTACCATATTCTAGTAGTCAAGTACTCCACACATCTGGCTGTCAGCAGACATAAAGCCCACCTCTCAAGGGAAAGAGGATACTGTCAGTTTGCCTCTATGCTCCAAGACCACCACCATCATCCACACACCATACTTGTGGATGGCACTCTCTTCTCTGCTGAAATGCCTTCTCTGAATACAGTTTCTGATGTGGAAGATGTTGCCCATCACTTATTAAGCAATTTGCATTGAAAGAAACCAGTTTTCTGGTGAGGAAACTCCTTCCTCCGAAATGGAGTAGGGGCAAAATAGTCCCTGACTGGCCTCAGCTCCTTAAAGTTTAGAATACATTGTGTGCTGTGTTTGCAGTCACTCAGCGTGTGCTATCTCACTGCCTCTCCCAAGGGTCATCTAAGATAGCTATCACTGTTATCCTGGCATTTCCAAGGGGGAAACCAAGGCACAGAAACCGTTCCCAAGGTGTTTCAGGTGGCAGGGGATGGGAGGATGACTCCGGTCCGGTGTGTTCCACTGCTGACCCACAACTCAACCGTGACAGCAACTTCAGAGCATGGCTGGTGGCGATGAGAATGGGACATGCTTTCTGGAGAGGTCCATGGATCCCAGACAGACAGCCCTGAACAAGCCTGGCTGGCATTCACTCTTCCAGCTTTCTTCTTTGTAAAATGGCAGGTAGAGGGCATTGGTCCCTTGGGCGTCTTCAGTCCTATGGTGAATACTGCTTATCATCTCTCAGTCCGTATGTCTCTGTCCTAGTCTCCTCTTCCTGTAAGGACACCAGTCAGATTGAATAAGGCCTCCCCTAACAACCTCGTCTTCCCTTTAGCACTTTAAAGGTGCTATCTCCAAATATAGTTACTTTCTGAGGTCCTGCTTCCACCTATCAATTATGAGGGGGCACAGTTCATCCCATAGCCGCCCATTTACAAATTTTCATAATAGGCTTTCAATACAAAAGTAAGTCCACTGACATGGGCATATAAATCCTCTGTGAATACAAACAAATATTGAATGTGAATGTCTTGAGTGAAGTTTTTTCCTTACATTCTAATACCAATTAAACTTTGCTGTGGGTATTTACTTACATTATTGTGTGTATTAGTTCTTACACTGCTATAAGGACATACCTGAGACTGGATAATTTATAAAGGAAAGAGGTTCAAACGACTCACAGTTCCACGGGGCTGAGTAAGCCTCAGGAAACTCATAATCCTGGTGGAAGGGGAAGCAAACACATCCTTCTTCACATGGTGGCAGGAAGAAGAAGAATGAGAGCCGAGTGAAGGGGGAAGCCCATTGTAAAACCATCAGATCTCGTGAGAACTCACTCACTATCACGAGAATAGCAAGGAGGAAACCATCCCCATGATTCAATTACCTCCCACCAGCTCTTTCCCATGACACACGAGGATTATGGGAACTACAATTCAAGATGAGATTTGGGTGGGGATGCGGTAAACCATATCACTGTGTCTTCCACTAGAGTGGAAACACCTTGAGGGAAGGAAATGTGACCCGTCATCTCTGTAGCCCTGCTATGGTGCTTGGAACACTGTTGAGTAAAGAGTGAACAATCTCATCAAAATATAACTTGATTTCTCTTTGCAAAAAAAGTAATTTGATACAGAAACTATCGCACAAGCCAGAGGAATGAATATAATGAGTTTGGAAAAGGAAAAATGTGTTATTGCCAAATGCAACCTAATGTCCCTAATTAATGGATATGTGTTCTTTTGCAGTTTGCCTTCTGCCGGGAGTGTAAAGAAGCGTACCATGAAGGGGAGTGCAGTGCCCTATTTGAAGCCTCAGGAACAACTACTCAGGTACAGAATGCGCTACTCATTCCTCCAAACAGGGCTCCGGACACGGTGGGGGACTGGAGCTGTTTCCTGGAGATCGTGGAGAGTTCCATTCTAAAAAAGCAAGAAGCAGACTGGTAGCTGACAGCCATGGGAATAGGGCCCTGGCTTCTCCCAGAATGACTCCCCTCCTTGGGGCACACTGCAGACTTCCTAATGGCCATTTGGGGCATGTCCAAAATAGCTTTTCCCTGGGCAGATAGGGAACAGGGATGAGGCATGTGAGCATTTTCAAGGGAGTCCTTAGAGGGGAAATAAAACAATTTAACAGTCTCTAAATCAGAGAAATCAGTACTAACTCTACTTCAATTTCTTTAATGCCCTAGTTTAGAATCTCTGGTGAAAACACCGCTACGAGTGGCATGTACAGAAAGATTACATTATGTAAGATTACGTTGTCTTTTAGCAGCATCATGCCCTGTGCTCACTGGTGTTTCAGTCCTCATTATGTAAAGAATGTGTTGACTGAGCCTCACTCTCTAAGGTGCTATCTCAGTCTTAGGAAAATGCAAATACATTTTATTTTATTTATTAATTAGGATCAACCAAGCCTTCAAGGAAAAAGAGTAAAAACGTCATCACAGTAGATGAATTTGCTCATTATTTTTCTCTCAATGCAGATGTCAACAAGAGTTTAAACCCCATATCTTTGCACATAAATCCTTTCGTCATTTTACTGATAGGAACCTAGTAAACAGACATAGAAATCCCAGAACGTTTTGATTTTACAGTACAGAATGTTAAAGATCTGAATGCTCTAAAGTCAGAGCATAAGTGTATCCCTATATGGAATTCTGCAGATGAGTTTATCCAATATTAGCATAACTAAATAAATAGAACTGGTGAATTTGGGTCTTCTTACCTGCTCCTAAATTGCCAGCCATGAGCATGTGAGTGGATTTAGGACTGAGTTGACATTTCCATAGCCCAGGCAGCAAATGCTCCTTCTGTTGATTTTATTTTGGCTCAGGGACATACAAATGTGAGCTTACCAGGTAATGACAGCAGAAGCAATAATGGCCCAGAGACCCCTGCCTTAGTACTGCTGTAGTGGAGGCAGGGACACCTGAGGCTCTGGGAAACGGAGTCAGTCTAGCAATTTATATCCATATGCTCTGAGACTGCGGAAACATGGCAGAGGCTTCCACGAAGATATACTCTGGCATCTACAGTATTTATTTGGAAACAGTAGCTGTTAGGGAAAGAAGAGCATTGCTTAACCTAAAGCCATCTAGGCGCCTGATCCTCCCTCTAATCTCATTCATTCTTCAGTCAAGAGGAACCATCCAGCCTTGGTGTTAAAGATTGAGGTAGCCCAAATTAAATGTTTTTAAATTACTAGAACCTTAATATTGGATTCAGAAAAATAGGAAAAAGGAAGTTAGAGATGACCTAAACCATAGATGTCCAAATATCAAGGGAACTGTGTCTGCAAACAATGTCAATTAGCAGACATTAAATTGAGCATTTGGGTGGGTCAAGCATCTGCTTGACTTTCTAGAAAAATGCATTGAAAAATATATTTCCCAGCAGGGCACGGTGGCTTATGCCTGTAATCCCAGTACTTCGGGAGGCCGAGACCTCATGAAGTCAAGAGATCAAGATAAGCTTGGCCAACATGGTGAAACCCCCGTCTCTAATAAATATACAAAAGTTAGCTGGGTGTGGTGGCGCACACCTGTAATCCCAGTTACTCAGGAGGCTGAGGCAGGAGAATCGCTTGAACCCGGGAGGTGGAGCTTGCAGTGAGCCGAGATTGCACCACTGCACTCCAGCCTGATGACAGAGTGAGACTCTGTCTCAAAAAAAAAGAAAAAGAAAAAGAAAAGAAAAGTGTATTTCCCTTCAGAGGCTCATAGGGGAGCCATGGGGGGAGATTTGCTGGAAAATGAATATTGTAATTATAGTAGTATGCTAAACCAAAGCTTAGCAACTCTATAGCTTTATCTAAAACGCGTCCAGGCTTCCCTGGAAAAGTCACAGAAGATGGGTCAGAGTTTGTCAGGACAGCAGGATGGTGTGGTAAAGAACATTCCAGCAGAGCGTGCTACATGGGCAAAGTTGCAGAGGCCAGGACCGCTTCAACCAGACTGTGTCCTCTGCGCCCCTGCGTCTCCAGGCCCAAGATGACATCTGCTGCACAGACATTTAATAGATGGTTTGTTGAGTGATGGTAGCATCTATAAAGAAAGAGACATTATTTCATTTTTTTTGAACCAGGGTCTCACTGTGTTGCCCAGGCTGGAGTGCAGCGGCGCGATCTTGGCTCACCGCAGACTCCTTATCCTTGGCTCAGGCAACCCTCCCACCTCAGCCTCCCGACTAGCTGGAACTGCAGGCACACGCCACCACACCAGGCTACTCTTTGTATTTTTCATAGAGACAGGGTTTCAGCATGTTGCCCAGGCTGGTCTTGAACTCTTGACCTCAAGCAAGCCTCCCAAAGTGCTGAGATGACAGGCGTGAGCCACTGCGCCCCATGAGACATTATTTCATTCATTCAACAAATACGCATTAAACACCCATAATATGTTAAGCATGGTTCTAGGCCCTCAGAACAAAAAGCAAGACAACATCCCTGCTCCCATGAAGTTTCTGTGGCTTCAATAGATGCCACAGAGGTTGCACGAGCAACTGATATGATAGGAATTCTGAGGAGGTATAGTCAATCCACGTCAGGGTCATCCCAGAAAGAACTCAGAGCGAAGCAGCCCTGCATTTAGAGCCCCCAGGATATGAGGCCCTTCCTGCTTCTGGTTCCTAATCACAGGGACAGCCTCCAATTCCTCTTATTTGAAAACGAAGCAAACCAACAAGCCAAACTAAAAAGATATCTGCTAGTGAACAGTTGCCAGAGAACAGAAAGCAACTAATTGGGGTCTTTGCTGCCATGTTTTCCTGCGTCTCTAATTTGATCAGGGTCCCTCGGGAGAGAGAAGCCAACCCAGATGGGCACAGGAAGAGACATTAATGGAAGGGATGACCATAGAGGCGAGCTGGGGCCACAGGAACCACTCACAGGGCTGAGGGCCTCGGAGCGAGCATCAGTGGGGAGCCATGGCCACCCCAGGCCTGCAGAGGCAGGGGGAGGAAGAGTTCTGTAAACCCCATGAGCTGCAGTTATGGAGAAGGGGCCTTGTGACAGGAGGTATCATCAAGGGGCATCCAGCATTGCCCGGAAATAGCTCCACAGCAGGAAGGGAGCGAGCATGGACGTCCTGCCTCCTGCGTCCTGCCATCCGATCTCTTGCTAATGTCTCCCACGGACCATACACAAGGCTGGAAGCCAGACACAGGGGATCCTAGGGGAACAGCCCATGGGAGTCAGCCTTCCAGATGCAAAGCAGAGAAGGGGAAGAATACAGAATCACCAGCACCTTCTCTGTGAGCGAATTTACCAAGTTTCCTTGTTTCAACCATAGCTGCTCTTGGATGTAGGAAGGCACAAACCAAACAAACAAGCTATTTCTTCAAATTTCATGACCCAATTCGATTTGATAACAGAATGAAGGGTTTTTCTTTTCGTAGAGCTGGCTTATTTTCTGTTCCCTACATTTCTCTCAAGCAGCATGGTCTCCGGGAGGATGACCTCTGCAGTTTCATCGACCTGAAATCTTTGAAAGGATGACACTCTGCACATCTCACAATAAAAACCCACTTGCAGCCTCTCTTGGAACTGAAGGCTTTAGATGTGTTCTCATGTCTGAATTTTGCTAATACTAACTAAATACCCTCATCAGCGCTCTTCACACTGTCTTTCAATCTCATTCAGTTGCAGGGTTCTTTGCTTTGAGCCATTTGTGACTCGTTTCTGCTGTTCTTCCCTTTAGCGTTGATTGGTTTCTGTTCTTGCCCATTACATTCTCCAGCCAGGCGAGCCCATTTCTCTTGGGTCCCAATCAGCTTTTCCTATCAGTTAGACTATTGGACCTAAAACTTAATGCATTTTTTGATTAACGCAATAATTTTTTTTTAAGCAAACTCAACAATTGGCTTTAAATTGGTTTTAAAATATTGAACAAGCTTTAAGTTGAAACTGCTGGGAGTTTGGGAAAGCAGTGACAGAAGATCAATCCATCACAGACTAATGAGAGTCCAATCCCATTTGCTTTCCCTTGTTTTTCCCCGCTTGTTCTCCTCTCCATGTTCCAGTTCCTTCCGCGTATTCCCCCTGGGGACTTGCTAATAACTACACACTTGCTCTTGCACACCACATAAATTGATTCATTCTCCCAGTGGTTCTAAGTAGTTGATGTTCCTCTCCCTAATCAACAGGAGGGCAGACTGAGACTTCCAGATTTTTAGAGGTGCTATCTAAAGCCACAGGGGAGATCAATTTCAGTGGCTATACTTGATCTAAGTAGTTGGGGAACAGCAACTGCTGTCTTTAATATATCTACAGTGTCTGAGGGGAATGTGCCCATGCCTGCCTACCGACCATGCCTCCTGCTCAACCTTCTAGGCCCAGATCATGTTACCTCCTCCCAGAAGCCATCTGCCTTCCCCACTACATCCTGTAAACTTTCAGACAACTGTACATTCTGAATACATTCGTCACATTGAAATATCATTTCTTTGTCTCCTCACAAAAAGTCTGGGCTTCATTAGTGCAGGGTTTGTGCCTATTGCATCCTGTATCCTTCAGTGCCTGGCACAGAGTAGGTGCTCATTAAGTGTTTATTGAATGAATGACAAATCCCTCCTTCATCCACACACGTCCCTCCCTACCACGAAGCTGGGTAAGTACTGGGAAAGAATGGACAGTAGCTTCAGGGCTGGATTATGTCTCAGTAATCTTTTGAATCACAGGAGAAAATTAGATTTTCACAGTAAACCTCAGTTCCTTCCATCTGCCTCCTAAATTAGAAAAACAAACCCAGCATTTGCTTGGGACAAATATAATAATGTGCACTTGTGTGGTGCTTGTTTACAAAGCACTTTCAAATACATGTCTTATTCTGAGCCTTATCTCAAGTTTTTGTGATAGATTTTGTCCATAGGCAAGGGAGAGGGAGGGAGAGTGGCCACCCAGGGGCATAGAGTTGACAAGCCCCAGACCATTCTTTTACCCAGGTCTTTGGGAGCTGCACCAGCCAGCACTGATGACCATTCCAGTCCCAGTGAAGCAGAAATGTGCTTCCATTGTTCTTACTGGTCACTCTGCCTTTTGAAAGAGGGGGCTAAGCGGGCTGTTGTTGGCTTGTCAAACACAATACCAGGGATGGCCAACTCCAATATCAACAGCAACACAACCCTTAAATGAGTGAGGCAGACCTGAAGCCTACTTCATGGACCTGTCAATATTTTGATAAGGATGCAAAGATACATTTCATTTTCTTCTGCTTTTCCTATTAAAACAAACAGAACAACAACAAAAACACATCAACACAAAAGCCTGCAAGCATAATGACACACAGTCCCGTGGTGGAGTTGGTGGGGGTCTGTGGCAAACTGGAGTGGGCATGGCTTGTTGTGGGGGGTTGGGGAAACACCTGCTACATAGCTCCCCAGTTCAGGTCCATGTTTACCCAGCAGCAATGTGAGCCCAATGGTACTAGGCCTTCCAGTGTGATTTTTGATGTCAGTATAAAATCCATGTGTTTTTGTTAAGTGTCTTTATTTTTAAATGTTGAGAATTAACATTTTTTTTAAAATCTTAAACACATCTATAAGTGGAATTTTGGCTGCAACGTTGTGTTACACTTCCTACATTATGTGCCTTTGAACCTCATTTTGACTGTGAATTTCTTACAATTAGTGGAAAGAAGGGAGAAGGGTGCTCAGTACACATTTATAAAGCACCTTTTATTGCCATGCATAGTACTAGGCATTTTGGATACAACATTAAAGACAGACTTGGTGGGAGGCTGAGGCAGAAGAATCGCTTGAAGCTGGGAGGCGGAGGTTGCAGTGAGCCAAGATCGCACCACTGCACTCCAGCCTGGGCAACAGTGCAAGAAACCATCTTAAAAAAAAAAAAGAAAAAAAAAAAAAGGATAGACTTGGACTTGGCCTCTGTTCTCATAGGGTTTGTAATCTAGTGAAGTAGAAACACAGTTTGACAAATAATTAAAATGTTGTATGCTACGAGGCACAAGAGAGAAAGTTCAGGATGCTCTGGAAGCATAAAAGTGGGACCTGGCCAGTTCTCCGTGGGGCTGGAGGAGTTGATCATTGGAAGAAGTGAAATTTGAGAGCTACAGGGATGAGCTCTTCAGGCAAGGAAGGAACTTACCGGTGTCCTAAGCAAAGGGACAATGTGTGCAAAGTTCTGGAGATGAACGCGAATGACATTTTCAGGGAGGCAGAAGACACTCCCTTGATTGTACCATAAAGTGATGGTGGCTGTGGCCACAGAGTAGGCTGGAGATGGAGCCAGGAAATGCAGGGCCTTATCAGTCACAGGCAGGAGCTTGGAATTTAGGGCAGTGAGAAGGCATTTGGAGATTTTTTTTTTAAGGTTGACATATCGGATGGGTGCTTTCGAAAGATCTCTGGCTGTAATATGAAAAACACTTAGAGAATTGTAATAGTTCGTGTTTTCCAGGAAGAAAAACCCTGAGATGCTTGAGAGTTGAGTGCAGACTGTGTACTGGAGGGTGCTGTGGGGGAATTGCACGAAGCAGATTGAAGGAAGGCTGAACTGCTATGTAGTTGCCACAGCAGGTCCTAGAAGGAGCTCTGGAGCTGGATGAGCCTTCTGAGTTGTCCTGCATGGACACAGAGTGGTTAGGCCTTACATCCCCATGCATAGGCCAGGTTTTCAATGTGGGCTTCCCCCGGAAGGAAAAATGGCCTTAGATGAAGCAGCCTTCTTCAGCTGGGGGCACTTCCTGAGTGGAGACTTGGCAGAGAGCTGTCTGCTGCGGACACACCCAGCAGCAGGGGTATCAGTCCTGGAGTCAAAGATGAATGCACTAGCAGATGTGGGGTCTCATGACGGACCACTTTTTGGTTTGTAGATGACGTCTTCTAGCTATGCCCTCACATGGTGGAAGGGGCAAGGCGGCTCTCTGGGGTCTCACAGGATGAGAGGTGACTGGTTAATGCTCTCTCTTTATAAGGGCACTAATCCCATCCTGAAGGCTCTTACTTGTGACCCAATCACCTGCAAAGGCCTCACCTCCTAATCCCACCACCTCGGCGCTTAGGTTTCAACATAGGAATCTGGTGAGACAGAAACACTCGGACCATAGCCGTTGCGATGCCTGAGGCTCTGCCTATTGACAGGGTCTCCCCTCACCATTCTCTTTCAACCCTAAAGAGGGTTACAGGATAGCGGTGGTGCATTTTTGGCTTGCAGCCATATGTTAAGCTAACTCAATTGTGAACCAAGCTTGGATCGCTCACTGTGTCATAAGGAATGCCCCCAGCCCTGCCATCACCACCGTGGGGCCATGATTGTGAGCCCAAGGAGAGGCAGTCACGCCACAGTGTGGACGGCACAGGGGTCTGAGGTCCTGCTTGTGCAGCTCGCTCATGCACCGTGGGCCTGCCTGGGCCTGGTTCTGGCCCTGGGTGCCGCACTTCTGTCTTATGACGGATTGCTGCACAGATACACCAACTCCACAGGGCTCAGTAGCATGCCAGGAACTCTTTTTTAAATGGCCCATTGTTCTCAGCTGCTGAACCCCCAGAATCTTTACTAGGATGCTCTTACTGGCCCATGTGACCTCTTTTCCCTCCACAGACACCTGGAATCCACAGGACCTGCCTGTGTGCACAGCCACAGAGACAGGGTGCTTGCATGCCACCTGGCCCTGCCCTTTGCTCCTCGGGGCCCCACTCAGCTTCCAGCACTCTCTCCCAACGCCGCCAGGCTCCTCTGGCAGGAGGGATTCCAGCTCTAACTCCATTTTAGAGTTTGCTTCCTAGGACTCTCTGGGCACCAAATGTCACAGGTTATAGGGTCCCAGGAAAACAGGCTCTGAGACTTGCAGGCAGGGGATGTCTCAGGGACGCTCTCAACAGCCCCTTCAGGAAGAGAAGGAAGCAGGGTTGGGCAGAGTCGGAATCCACCTGCAGTGCGGTTGCCACAGAAGACTGAGGGGAGCCAGAGGTAGTAGGCTAGAGGTGGGCCCTTCGCATCCACCCTCCACCCTCCACCACTGGGCGTGAGCTGTCCCAGCACCGTGATGTGGTGGTGTGACCTCATTCCCAAGGTGGTAGGGCTGGGAGCACAGCAGAGCACCCCCAAAAAGGGCCAAACCAGAGACCCATCAGGTGCCAGGAGTCCGGCCAGGGAATACAGAGGAGGGGATGGGCTTGAGGTAGGATCCGCAGAACCTGGCAGTAGATTAGAAGACAGGATGAGAGGTGACGGGTTAATGTTGATGCATGAATATCTAGCTTGGAACGATGGTGGTGCCAGTGGCTGGAAGAGGAAACAGAAACAAAAGCAGGTTGTTCAGGGAGACACACGTTCATTGTGGACATCTCAGCAGAGGGGTTCAGTGGGGGAAAGGAGTGGATGCCTAGACCACCTCACAGGGGAATCTAGGCTGGAGCCAGTGATCAAGATGCGAGATTGACAATCTCCAACGAACTGCCCCTTACCCATGCTCGCCACTGGCACCACCCCACCTCTTCAGAGTTACAGTCCAGGAGAGGCTAGGAGGTGCACCTCCCTCAGTGGAGGACACTGAAGCAGCAGTGGCTCCGGGGAGCCGCGATCTTTTGATATATTTTGCCCCAGCATCTCACCGCAGAGCTGTCTCTCAGCCGTCGACTGCCTTCACACACAAGTGCAGTCCCGGTATTGGGAGACGGGTGTAATTTATTATTCCCGGAGATCTAGATCCCCGGTTATTTGGGAGTGTATTTTCTGAACCGCTTGTTGGCTTAAGTAAAGCAGGTTTGATGCCACTTCTCTTGAATCCGTGGCCCTGGACCCGCCGCCTAAGTGGATGTGCAGATGGTCTGGAACGGCTGCGACAGATCTCCATTAAAGCCAGCGCATCCTTCGGGCTCAGCCTTGCACTGTGAAAAGCTGTCAGTGCCAGGACAGCACCAGACCCTCTGCAGTGCGTTTCCAAGGCACTCAGCTTGTGTGCGAAGGTTTGCTCTGGGGCAGCAGAAATGGCCCTTGGCAGGTCGTCAAAGGCCCGGTTTGATTTCCTCCTCTTCCAGGCAAGTTGCTCAAAGGCTCACAGCCTTTTCGTTGCCTGCCACTCAGGGCCAGTAAGATCTACCAAGCTATAAATAATGAAATGAGTGTGTGTTTAGCCGTTTGTAAGTTGCAAAATAGTACAAAATGGTGAAACTTGGGGGTTTGGGTTTTGAAGGCTGAATGCTAAAAATGTCAGGCACTGTGGAGCGAGGAAAGGAAAGGTAAGACTGATTGGGATTAAAAGCCAAGTGAAGGCATGCTTGCGCACGCACACACACACTGGCACCGCACGCCTGCCCCTGGAGGCTGATCCTGACCATGCAGACCTGGGGCTGGGGCTCTCCAAGCGCACTCCTGTACTGAGAAACCCTTCTTCACTTCTGGACCGTCCCTCCAGCATGGCAGGGCACTTCCCTGGAGTGTCAGCTTCCAGCCAGGGGCGTCCTCCCCCTGCAGGAGCCTCAGCACCCCCAGGGGTTCCCTCCAACCCCAGGAGTTCTACCTTGAGGGACACAGCCTGCAGGTCTCCTGAGCTCTCTCACCTGTAGGGGTCATGACCTGCGGGTTCCCTGTGCTCTCTCACCTGTGGGGGTCACGGCCTGCAGGTCCCCTGTGCTCTCTCACCTGTGGGGGTCACAGCCTGTGTGTCCCCTGAGTCTTCGCTCTGCACAGCCACAGTGCAGGCTCCACCAGATGCCTGCCTGGCCTGACACATGGGATCCTCCCCTGAAAATGATGCTGTCCCGAAGCCTTTTGGATTCCAGAGGGGTTTTAGGATCCCAGCAGAGTTGGTAAAAAAGGTCTGAATGTAAATTCCAAACTTGATTTTGCAAGTCTATACCGTGTGTACTAGACTCCATAAACAAGCGGCTAGAACAAGTTCACAATGTGGAAAATATTTTTATAGAAACCTGTTATCACAGCTACACACCACACACACACACCACATCCATCACACATGCCACACACATAAACATAACACATCACACATACACACCACACCTATACAACGCACACATCACACATATATACACACATATAACATGACCACCATGCATTACACACACCACAGACATGCACCACACACCATCACAATACCACACAGCTATCATACACCCATCACACACACCACACAGCCATCACACACACCACACAGCCATCACACACATCACACACACGACACACCCATCACACACACGACACACCCATCACACACACCACATACATGCACCACACACACATAAACACACACCACATCCACATACACCACATATACACATACCACACACTGCACACACACACACATGCAGACCATGTTACACACCACACGCGTGCACCACATACACCACACACATACATACACACCACACACACTACACAGACAGCATACACATATACACAACACACATACACACAGAACACACACCACACGCAGATACATAACACTGCACACGCTCTCCACTCACACACACGCACACTGCATACCCCACGGGCATTTGGATCTCCTCAAAAGAAAGCGCCCCTGGCAATTCTCTGCACCCCACTCAGCATCAGGAGGGAAGCAGCTGCAGTGCGCCTCTGATGCACCAGAGGGCGCTAAACCCTTAAGGAAAATGCTGGATTTGGTCAGAAACAAAAATAAAATGACCTGGGGGAAAAGGGAGTGAACGCCACTTTGAAAGGCACCCCAGCCACGCCTGCATAGTGGCCCAGCCCACAACAGGCAGGAGGGAATCGAAGGACTGTGTCCCCAGGAGCAGCATTTCTGAGAGGTGTGCAGATTTGAAAAGCTAACAGCTGGATCCTGGCCTCCATAAATCCTTCATTAAAAATGGAGCTGGCAGGGTGGACGAAATATTGTCATTCCACAGAAAAGTATGTTGACCATGTGTGAGGAAAACAGTTCACCTGCTCTCCACTTGTTCCTTGCAAGCACAGAGGCGTAGCCCGTTTAAACTCAGCACCCCTGCAAGCACAGAGGCATAGACCATTTAACTCATCACCCCTGCAAAGCACAGAGGTGTAGCCCATTTAACTTATCATCCCTGCAAAGCACAGAGGCGTAGCCCATTTAACTCATCACCCCGTCAAAGCACAGAGGTGTAGCCCATTTAACTCATCACCCCTGCACAGCACAGAGGCGTAGCTCATTTAAACTCAGCACCCCTGTAAGCACAGAGGTGTAGCACATTTAGGCCCAGCACTGTTGTTCTCCACAGTTGCATTTACCTTCTTTCAGCAAGAACCAGGTGTTCCCACCCTTGTCTGAGGAATCCAAGACAAGCAGAGGGGGCTTGAAGTCAAGCAGATCTAGTCTTTAACATGAGTTTCAGCCTAGCTGTGATGGGTAATTTTCTGTGTCAATGTAGCTGGGCCACATAGGCCAGTTGTTGGATCCAGCACTAGTTGAGGTGTTGCTGTGAAGGTATTTTTGTAGGCGTAGTTAACATCTATACTCTGTTTACTTTGAGGTCAAGGAGATGACCCTCTATAATGTGGGTGGGCCTCACCCAGTCCATGGAAGTCCTGACGAGCAGAGACCTCGGTTTCCCAGAGAAGAGAAAAATTCTACCCTACTGAGTGCAGTGGCTCACACCAGCAGCCACACACTTTGGGAGGCCAAGGTGGGAGGATTACTTGAAGTTAAGAATTCGAGACCAGCCTGGTCAACAAAGCGAGCCCCATTGCTACAAAAAATATTTTTTTAAAGATTAGCAGAGAACAGAAGCATATGCCTGTAGTCCCAGCTATTCGGGAGCCCAGGATTTCCAGGCTTCAGTGACCTATGATCTTGCCGCTGCACTCCAGCCTGGGCAACAGAGTGAGACCCTGTCTCAAAAAAAAAAAAAAAAAAAAAAAAAGGATCTCTCTGTGTTGACCACAGTGTATGTAGACCTTCCGCGAGCAGTGGTTCTCCAAAACTCTGCAGGCTAACGATACCAGCATCACCTAGGAATTTGTTAAACTGCCAGTCCTTGAGCGCAATCCCAGAGCCACAGATTCAGACCCAGAGGGGCAGTGGGGGAGCCACAGCAATGTGTGTTTAACAAGCGCTTCCGGTGCTGCTGGTTTGAGAGCCGCCGTTCTGCTAACGGGGAAGCTCCACAAGGCAGGGATTGTTGGCTTGCTATTTCTTTGTCATCTCTCTTGTTTACTGGGATGTATCCCCAGGGTCCAGGACAGTGCCTGGCACATCTTAGACACCCAACAAATGTTTCTTGAATGAAAAGATTTCTGCATTCACTCTAGCAAAAATAATAGTCTACTTTGTGCCAGAATAACTATACTTTGCACAAAAGACAGGCTCTGTTGTCGGCTTTGATTCCCCCTTGCATCCTATTAGTGATGATTCCACATTCAGAATCCCATCTATGTGGATAACTTTGGTCACTGCTGACCTAAGCCAACCATGAACTAGAGAATGTCATTATCAAAAATACAAATGAGCATATTTTCTAGCTCAAGTGTATATTTTTCCCGTATGTCAACTTGTAACAATAGTTGAACACAAAGCACTTTTAAAATAACCAGTAAATGGTACCTATTAATAATTCTGCTACTTACCATTTATGCTGTTCCATTTCCCCCATAAATCTCAAAATAGGTTGATAGATATTATTTACTTCACTTCCCCTTTAGGAAGCAGTGAAGGCCCCAAGGGGCAAGACTCGGTAAGATCTCGTCTGTGGCACTTGGCACACATTCCACTCCTAGCAGAAATCACCACTGTTAGAATCAGCGTCAAAAATCCCTTCTGGGCCAGGCATGGTGGCTCACACCTGTAATCCCAGCACTTCGGGAGGCCGAGGCAGGCAGATCACCTGAGGTGATTCCTGAGGTGAATTCAAGATCAGCCTGGCCAATGTGATGAAATCCCATCTCTACTAAAAATACAAGAATTAGCCACGTGGGGTGGTGCATGCCTGTAATCCCAACTACTCAGGAGGCTGAGGCATGAGAATCGCTTGAACCCAGGAGGCAGAGGTTGTAGTGAGCCGATATTGTGTCACTGCACTCCAACCTAGGTGACAGAGCAAGACTCCATCTCAAAAATAAATAAATAAATAAAAACAAATGCCCTTCTGAATTGCATTCTAAAGCATGGCTTGGGGAGTTTGGAGCTTAGTGGAGTAGCCTTGCATTGCTTAGACTGTAGCCTTGTATTCCCCAGAGCCCTTGGCTAGACACCCCATTAAATCCCAACACTCTGATGATTTCTTTAAAAAAAAAAAAATAGGCGGGCACAGTGGCTCACACCTGTAATCCAAGCACTTTGGGAGGCGGAGGCAGGTAGATCACCTGAGGTCAAGAGTTCAAAACTAGCCTGGCCAACATGGTGAAACCCCGTCTCTTCCCTCAGCCTCCCAAGTAGCCAGGTGTGGTAGCAGGCACCATAATCTCAGCTACTTGAGAGGCTGAGGCAGGAGAATCATTTGAACCTGGGAAGCGGGGGTTGCCGTGAGCAGGGATTGCGCCATTGCACTCCAGCCTGGGCAACAGGAGCGAAACAACGTCTCAAAAAAAACTAACAAAATATATTTAAATATATACATATGTACATATTCTCCAAAAAGAGATAGTCATAAGACAATGTGAGAACACAAAACATGTTTTGTTGACACCCGTTGCAAAGCAGTAACGTTAATTAGCTCAAGGCCCCTGGAAAATGATGCCATTTTCTTACTCACCAGCAGGAGGCGGGCTGCTCACACGCAGCAGTGCTCAACCAGCCCACCTGCTTGACTGTGAGCCAAGAAGACTGCTGTCTGCAGAAGTGGAAGGTTTCGGTGTCTGTGAGAAGACAGGAGAGCATTGATGAGAAGGCTGATGTTTAAAAGCTGCCATTCACCTGAAAGCATTCATAGCTGAATTAAGCCAACTCTGTTTTCATGATTAATGGCACTCTGCTCTTTTTTTGGAAAATATGCTTAAATTGATTTTTAGGATTAGAATATACTTGTCTAATTATTGGCTACACAGGTGTCACAAATAAGTTTCTCTTAAAGCAGGAAAGATAATGCATACACAGTTCAAGTTATTCTAGCTTCAATATAGATCAGTGTGTCTCCTGGGCACTAATTCGGCTTTATTTTTGAGATGGAGTCTTGCTCTGTCACCCAGGCTGGAGTGCAGGGGCGAGATCTCAGCTCACTGCAAGCTCCACCTCCTAGGTTCATGTCATTCTCCTATCTCAACCTCCCCAGTAGCTGGGACAACAGGCACCTGCCACCACGCCTGGCTAATTTTGTGTATGTGTGTGTGTGTTTTTAGTAGAGGTGGGGTTTCGCAGTATTAGCCAGGATGGTCTTGATCTCCTGACCTCGTGACCCACCCGCCTCAGCCTCCCAAAGTGCTGGGATTACAGGCGTGAGCCACCGTGCCCGGCCTAATTTGGCTTTTAAAACCTATATAAGTACATTTTGATTTACCTGTGGAGTTTTTTTGTGTGTGTGTTTTAGAGACAGGGTCTCATTATATTGCCCAGTCTGGCCTTAAACTCCTAGACTCAAGTGATCCTCCTGCCTCAGCCTCCCATACTTGTTTTTGAAGGAGATTTAAGGCCAATCCAGGCCTTCAGTGGTCTTTTCCATGTGTACAAACTCCCATGGTCTCATATTCCCATCTCTTTAGAGTTGATCGTGATGATTACACTAACAAAATAATAATGATGGTGATCATAGAAAACACATGGTTACCATTCAGGGTGCACCTGGCTCCGTGCTAAACTGTTTGTGCGTTGATCTTACTCATGATGACCCTTGTGAGGTTATTCCTCTTGAGCCACAGATGGACGATCAGGCCAGTACCTTACCTTTCTGAGGGAATTTTGATTCTCTATATATATATGAAATATATTTCCTATAATCATATGAATATGTTTCCTATAATCACGTGTACGTTTCCTATAATCACATATAAGTTTCCTGTAATCACAAATAAGTTTCTCTTAAAGCAGGAAAGATAACACATATGCAGTTCCTCAAGTTATTCTAGCTTCAATATATATCAGTGTGTCTCCTGGGCACTAATTCGGCTTTATTTTTGACACGGAGTCTTGCTCTGTCGCCCAGGCTGGAGTGCAGTGGTGAGATCTCAGTTCACTGCAAGCTCCGCCTCCCGGGTTCATGTCATTCTCCCATCTCAGCCTCCCGAGTAGCTGGGACTATATTCTCACACTTCTGTGCTATTCTTGTGCAGCATCTAGTTCAACTTTGATTTTTTTTTTTTTTTTTTTTTTTTTTGAGACAAAGTCTCACTCCATTACCCAGGCTAGAGTGTACTGGCACCATCTCGGCTCACTGCAATCTCCACCTTCCAGGTTCAAGCGATTCTCCTGCCTCAATCTCTCAAGTAGCATGTGCACCACGCCCAGCTAATTTTTGTGTTTTTAGTAGAGACGAGTTTTGCTATGTTGGCCAGGCTGATCTCGAAATCCTGACCTCAGGTGATCCACCCGTCTTGGCCTCCCAAAGTGCTGGGATTACAGGCGTGAGCCACCACACCCAGCCTACTTGCATTTTTTCTTTTTTAAAACCAGCAAATTAAGCATCATTTGCAGTTTTATACAATGAGTATTTCCTGTGACTTACCAGACATTACCCATTTTCTCTTCTCACAGTTTCTTCTTGCAGCTACTGGCTCCTTCTGGACTTTTCCTAATTCATAGTTTTTTTTGTAGTTTGTTTTTGTTTTTTTGTTTTTGACATAGAGTCTTGTTCTGTCACCTAGGCTGGAGTGCAGTGGCACGATCTTGGCTCACTGCAACCTCCGCCTCCCAGGTTCAAGCAATTCTCCTGCCTCAGCCTCCTGAGTAGCTGGGACTACAGGTGCCCGCCACCACGCCCAGCTAATTTTTGTATTTTTAGTAGAGATGGCACATCACCATGTTGGTCAGGATGGTCTCAAACTCCTGGCCTCGTGATCTGCCTGCCTCGGCCTCCCAAATCCATGTTTCTTTAGTGAACTTCTGTTGATGGGAAATGCTGTTTTTTATGACTGTGTTTTTATTTACGCTCATTCTTAAAAATTAATTTCGCTTGGATAGAATTCTAAGTGGGCTGGTATTTTCTGTCAGTGCTTTGAAGATACCATCACTGTCTGCCAGCACCCATGCATTAAGAAATCAGCTGGGGAAATAATTATAACTTCTTTGTAGATTTTTTTTTTTTTTTTTTTTTTTTTTTGCCATTCTCTCCAAACACCATTTCTCTCTCATGCTCTTTGTTATTTCCTTCTAGAACTCTAATTAGAAAAACATTGGACCTTCTCACCCTATCCCCCCATCTCTTAATCTCCTTTTCATATTTTTTACTTCTTGGCATTTTATGTAATTTCTTCAGCTCCATCTTTCAGTTCACAAATTCTCTCTTCATTTGTATCTAATTTGCTATGTAACTCATCAACTGAGTTTCTAATTTTAATTATTAGTGTTTCATGTCCAGAAAAATGGACAAAACAAAGAAATTTGTTTCTTTTTCACATCTCCCTGGTTAATTGTGACAGTCTCTTATTCCATTATCATGACCTTTATTTATTTAAACATAACAAACATATTTAGTTTATACTCAGTTGGGTTTTTTTGAGACAAAGTCCCACTCCATCACTGGGGCTGGAATGCAGTGACAAAATCTCGACTCACTGCAACCTCTGCCTCCCAGATTCTTCTCCGGCCTCAGCCTCCCAAGTAGCTGGGACTACAGGTGCACACCACCAAGCTAGGCTAATTGTTGTGTTTTTAGCACATACAAGGTTTCACCATGTTGGCCAGGCTGGTCTCGAACCCCCAGCCTCAAATGATCCACCCGCCTCAGCCTCCCAAACTGCTGGGATTACACTGGCCATTCCAATATCTACAACCTTTGCTGGTTAGATTCTGCAGTTTCTGTAATTCTGTGACTTTCACTCATGTAGCTAGTTTTCTTCTACATTAGGTGACTTTTTAACTTTTTTATTGTGATCCCAGATTTCTTAGAATTGTATTTCTGTAATTTCTTTGAGGTTTGGCTTTTTTACATGCTGTGCTCCACAAAAGATATTTTCGCTTACGCTTGGTTCCAGGGTATACTGCCAATCTGGTAATATTTCAAATTAATTTTTGGCTTGAGGTTTTTTAAAGCTAATCAGATAGGATGAATTATTTTCACCAACCCTCGCGTCCAAGGCCTGATGATTAGGAATGTTCAGAAAAATGTTTTCCAAACCTGCTGCATCACAGAACCCAGCCTGAGTGGTCTCAGCATGTATCTATCACTTCTCTCTTCTGGACAGGCTTTCGCCCCAGCTTCCTCCACTAAGAACGTCACCCTCAGAAGTCCAGGTCCTCTGTGTATAGTAAAACTGGATTCTACCTCCCACCCTGCGACAACCGGAGGCTTTGTCTCCTGCCTGTGCCCTTAGGGCCTGGGAAGACCCGGATGATGGGCACCCGGGACTAAGAAGATAGTCCCACAGCAAATGCCAGGCTCCTTCCTCCCAAACCAGGAGGATTTGCTGTCTTTAAGGATTTCCTTTACCTTCCCACCCTATCAGCCACATGTTCAGAAAAGATTTTTTTCCATATTTGATCCAGCATTTTTAGGTGTGTGGACCTGGGAGAAATTGCCCTTCGCATGCAGAATGCCATGTTTTGCTAAAAAATGGCATTTTGAAATTATTTTCCAATAGGTAAAATTGTATTTTTCTCCAATTTGTATGACTTGCCAACTTGCCACCAGCAAGCAGTAGTAAACCACTGCTACAGAGCTACAGACTCCTAGACCTGAAAAAGAACAGTGTGGAATGAGGCAGGGGTGGTACTGGGGTGCACGTCGGTGGGGGGGATGGGTGTTTGCTACGTGTCACTGATAGTTAGGACCACACATGACTCTGGTGACTGGAAGATGCGTCATGAAGACACATACCTAGTTACCAAGTTGTGAAATGGCCCTCACTAACCACAGCGCCTTCACTGGGCCTCTGCCGTGAGTGGATCTTAGCAAAGGAAGCACTCATTGACCTACCGTTGCCTTCTAGCAGCTGAGTCCGTGTTATTCTAACAAAGTATTCACAAATCACGTGACACCCTGGCAGTTAGCAAAGGATGTTTCCTTTATGCCCATGATGGGTCATTAACAGAAATGAAATTGGCTTCACCCAGTGACCAGCCCTAGGCAAAGCTTGTCTGTGGTGCCCCCACCACCGTCAGGGATGCCCCCATGTGCCCTTCCCATTTCACAGGGTCCTATTCTGGATGACTGAAAGTTTAGTGCCTTCCTGGGCTGTGTCATTCATTCATTCACTTGGCTAAAATGTACTAAGCACCTGCTGTGTACCAGATGCTATGCCAGAAATGAGATGTGAGGATGTCTGAAGCGTGATCTTGGCCCTGGAAGAATTCACTTTCCACGGAAATAACAGAAACATGGGCACTAATTCCTAAAGAAACTATTAAATGCAGCACAGTTATTCTCATCATGATACTTCATCCACAAAGATTCAAAAACTTTAACATTTCAAAAAGGTTTGGAATTCGAAAGTGAAATGGAAATGACAAAGTTTGGATTCATGTTTTTGGTGATGCTTCATCTTATCTGGGGATAATCAGCAAATGACTGGTCCTTAAGGTCACAGATGCCAACCACAGCCAGCCCAGGACCTCTTGCTTCCACTCCCACCAGAAAACCTCCTTATACATGATGGTGCAGGCACCACCCAGCTCTCGGTGACATGAATAAGGTCAGCGAACGTATTTAAAAGCTTGCCACACTGGAGTCCTCCATACCCTCAATGCACAAGGCATTTCATCTAGGAGATGAGGACTGTCAGAGAGCTTAGGGAATGTTTCCAGAGTCACCCCTCTGGGTGGAGCTGGGATTTGAACCAGACAGCTGGCTCCAGAGCCGAGCCACAATCTTCACTCACAGCTCCCACTGCCCTCTCCGGCACATCGACTTCATTTCCTGTTCTTGCTCCTGTCCCTTCTGTGACAACATTTGGAGTTCCCCATTTGGCAGGTGCAAGGAAGGATAACAAGATGTAGAGCAAAGTTTAAAAGCAAAGAATCCAGAGTCACACTGATGCTCCCATTTACTAGCTTTGGGCCAGGTTTTCACCCATCTAATCCTCGATGTGAAATAAAAACTAGACACTCATTCACATCTGATGAAGTGTCTAATGAGAAGTATATTTGAGCATTGATCACCTTGCCTGCATATTAAGCACCTGATAGGTGTTATTTATTACAATTATGCAAAACAACAGAATAGAGGAGCTCACACTACAAAACTGAACAATCTCTTCCCCGCTCCAACGCATACGCCACATGCCAGGGACGGCGTCGCCATCTGCCCAGTAGCTGTCTAGCATTTGTCAAGTGCATTGATGTTTAGGCTTCTTGCCCGAAGGCACTCCTGTCTTCAAGAATTTCCTGTACCAGCGTACAGGGAACCTAAACCTCGATCCCAGTAATAGAAAGCTGAGATTAAATGCCTTTCCTCTTTGCTTACCCAGGCCTACAGAGTTGATGAAAGAGCCGCAGAGCAGGCTCGTTGGGAAGAAGCCTCCAAAGAAACCATCAAGAAAACCACCAAGCCCTGTCCCCGCTGCCATGTACCAGTGGAAAAAAATGGTGAGTCTGCTGAGCAGAGAATGAGGATGTCATGGGCTCTGTGGGGAGAATCATGCCAGTCAGGGATCCCAGGATTAAATGAGATGCTGTCTGAAGGTGCCTGGTGTGTTGAGTAACCTCTTGATAAATGTTACCCGTTATCATTATTATTATTGTTTTTGCTACACAGAAATATTTAATGAGTGAGTAGTTCCATGGCTATGTGAGGCACACAGTTAGCATTTATGTGGTTGGAAAGGGAATAAATATAGAAACTAGAGCCAAGATATGGAAGGTGGTTGAGGATAAGTGGCAGTCAGGAGGCAGCTGTGGTTTCTCCAGCCTCCCTGGTGACCTTCCCCAGCAGTGAGGCTGCACCATACGACCCTGTTGTCTGCCAGCCGTCAGTCTGTAGCCTTCCCCAGCTTTGCAACACTATTCAAAATTAAACTCCCGTCTATATTTAAAGATCCCTGTGGCCTGCCCCTGATGACTCACAGTACCAATGGGGGACTTCCTGCTGTCTATCCTGGACATGCCACTCAGGGCAAAGCCATCACAACCAGTGGTCAGAGAGCCCGTTCTCAATGCGATGCACTTGTGCATGTGCAAAAGGCAGAGTCAGCAGCACCATCACAGATGAGCGATGACACGAAGCCAGCTGTAGCCTCTCCCAGCTTCTCCTCAATGGGCATCAGCGATGCCCTGGCTGGCAGGTTGCCCAGAGCTGACTTGCGGGAGGGAAGCCCGGCCATCCTAGGATTGGGCACTCAAGCCTCTCTCTTTTCAGTTGTGCCCTTCGGGAAGTCTTCATTAATGCAAACAAGAGTTCAAACATTAATGCTTGAACACATCCCAGAGCCGCAGGTGCTGGCTTCGCTCAGTCCAAATCCTTAGTGCTGGATCAGTGGCTTCCTGCAGAGAAAATAAAGAATTTACCCAGCATGTCCTTATTATTCCGTTGCATGCAGCAATGCTCCTAGAAAATGCAGAGATTGGCATGCACCTATAAAGAGCAGAAGGCATCGATGGGATAGAAGGAAAGAGCTTCTCTAGTCTCCACCGCCACTCACTGGTTAGCAGGTTGCACTGGGAAATGGGAGGGAAAGAACACGGAAGGAGTTCTTCCTTCCCAGGAGAAGATGTATGATGGTTTGGGATCACAGGCCTGGTATTTCACTGACAAGGGTGTAAAGCACAGAGATTAGATAGTCTGGATCTGTCGCCCAGGCTGGGGTGCAATGGCGCGATCTCAGCTCATTGCAACCTCCACCTCCCGAGTTCAAGAGATTCTCCTGCCTCAGCTTCCCAAGTAGCTGGGACTACAGGTATACGCCCACACGCCCAGCTAATTTTTGGATTTTTTAGTAGAGATGTGGTTTCACTGTATGTCGGCCAGGTTGGTCTTGAACTCCTGATCTCAGGTGATCTACCCGCCTTGGCCTCCTAAAGTGTGAGCCGTGCCCGGCCTTAATTTTTTGTTTGTTTTGTTTTTTAATAATAATTCTCAAGGTTGGTGAGGACATCATAAGTTAGCATAACTTTTCTGGAAACCACTTTGGCAATACATATATAAAGACTTTATATTATTTGACCCAATAATTCTACCTCTGAAAATCTATCCTAAAGAAATAACCTGAAATATATAATATACAAACACCCCCCCCACCCCCACACACATTTTAGGAAAAAAGGTGCCAACTGCAGCATTATTTATAGTACAGTAAACTCAAAATCATCTAAGTGTCTAATGGCCTCAGTATGAGAAAGATTGGTTTATTTTGTGATAAATCGTGGTAAAGCATCACACAGCCCCACATTGCAGTGTTGCAGGAATTAGGACTCTGCCATGGACTGTGGCTGTGTGAGCACCAGTTTCCTCACTCATAAGATGGATTTCAACAGGACTTCCTCACAGCCTGGGCAGGAGGAGTAACGGAGACAGTATATCAAATGCACTGCATGAGACGTGTGCTGGTTCGTGTAGATGAAGAAGTTATGAAGGCATGGAGGAAAGGTTTACATCCATCCTAAGTGAGAAATCAGAATTCCAAAGCAAGTGGTACATGATGTCAGTTTTGAAATAAGTGTATGTATGGGAAGAAATAGAATCAGAAGAAAAAGACTGGAAACAAGATGTTACCATGTCATAGTGAGTAGCTCTAGGCATGACAGGGTCAAAGAGGACTTTATTTCTTTGTGTGCTGTTCTGTAATAAACATGTGTGTTGTATGACCTTAGAGAAAAAATTAGTAAAAATCAGCCAGGTCTCTGTCTTCAGTGGGGCTCCTTAAACACCCACCCATGCTCCCTCTTCTGCCAGGTGTCACAGGCACGGCAGGTGGAGAATTTACCCAGCGGGTCTGGGGTCCATGGCTTAGTGGCCTCCTCGTTAGCCCAGGCTCTGGTGGTGGCAGTTTGCAAGATAAGACGTGGTCAGTGAGGCTGGGTGTGGTGGCTCACACCGGTAATCCCTGTCTCCACTAAAAATAGAGAAGTTAGCTGGGCATGGTGGTGCATGCCTGTAGTCCCAACTACTTGGGAACCTGAGGCACGAGAATTACTTGAACCTGGGAGGCAGAATGTGCTGTGAGCTGAGATCACGCCACTGACACTCCAGCCTGAGCGACAGAGCGAGACTCTGTCTCAAAAAAAAAAAAAAAAAGGAAGTGGTCAGCGAGCCTGGACCTGTTGCTTTCTGTTTTTCTCCTCCGTGGTTGTTTGGTTCAGCACTTACTATCAGTTTGTGGGGACACCTGAGACACTTCGCCTTTGTGACACGTAACACACAGCCCAGTCTTGTGGCCTTAAATACTATCCCTGTACTGATGGCTCCCAAATCTACACCCCACCCTCATCTCATCCCCGGGTCCGACTCAAATAGCCAGCTGCTTCCTTAGTGTCTCACTGACTGTTCAATGGACAGCTCAAATTTTACAAAGCAGAGCGCTAGCTGCTCCTAGAAAACCTTTTCGTCTAGAGCGCACCCCACCTCCGTCAACAGCACCGCCCAGTTCCTCAAGCCACTAAGCTACAGCTCATCCTTCATTCTACCCATTTCCTTACGCCCCGGTCACCACGGCCTTCCCCGTGCTCTGATCCAGCATATGCCCAGCTCTGACCCCACATCCCCAGCCAGTGCCCTGCTTGCCCACCTCTTCTTCCAAGTACAGCCTCCCAAAGGGGCTCTCGCCTCCACTCTCGCATATTTACGATCCATCCTCTACATAGACGCGTAGACTTCTCAAAGGCCAGGTGAGTCCTGCCCTTCTCCCCGGGGGTCCCCACTGACATTGCAACCACACGGGCCCCACTCCCACTCCCGCAGTCCTCCCCAGGACGCTTCTGTGTCGTCATTGCCCACGGCTGGCTCCTTCCTGTCTTTCAGATCTCAGCCCAGCTGACCTCTTCTCAGTGAGACCGCCCCTGCCACCCTGCCAAAGACCCCTGCCCTCCTGTGGGGGGCGCTGTCAGCACCACCCGACCTCTGGAGGGGGCAGCACTGCCGTTTCCTCTGCGGGGGGCCTGCCTGCGGATGGCCTTGAGCTCTCTGGGCAATCACCTCTGCCAAGAGAATTAGTTCTGGCTCCCTCCCCCTCCCCAGAGAGCTCGTGTCCCATGACTGCTGCTTGGAGGTGGTCATAATACCCAACCCAGTAACCGAATTCAGGACCACCCCGAGAGCTGCCGCAGCCCCGGAGCTCCTGGGCGTCAGCTGAGGCCTCTCAGGCTGTGCCTGAGCTGGGCTTCTCCTCTGCCCAGCCTGCCTTCCTCCCTTTCCATCTCAGCGTCGGCTTCCTCCTTTACCCAACGAGTCCCACCCACCCACCAGTTTAATTATAATTTCATAGCACCACCTCCTTCCCAGATCATTGCTTACTTTGTTCATGTACACGTTTGCTGTCTATCGCCGTTTAGAACATAAGCCGGTGAGATCAGGGACCTTGACTGTCTAGGCTGCAATCCCAGAAGAGTGCCCGGACAATAAATATTTACCGAATTAAAACTTAGCTTGTAAGCCGGGTGCAGTGACTCACGCCTGTAATCCCAACACTTTGGGAGGCCAAGGCTGGCGGATCACTTGAGTTCAAGAGTTCAAGACCAGCCTGGCTAACACTGTGAAACCCTGTCTCTAGTAAAAATACAAAAAAAAAAAAAAAAAAAAAAAGCTGGGTGTGGTGGCAGGCACCTGTGATCCCAGCTACTCGGGAAGCTGAGACACAAGAATCAGTTGAACCCAGGAGGTGGAGGTTGCAGTGAGCCAAGATTGCACCATTGCACTTCAGCCTGGGTGACACAGTGAGACTCCGTCTCAAAAAAATAAATAAAACACAAACAAAAACTTAGCTTGTAAACAGTTTAGAGAAAGACACATAAACAGATCTTTTTAATAAAATAATATAGGGAAGAAAGCTATCAGGGCACACAGACCCGGAGGAGGAGGCTTCCTGGAAGAGACGATACCAGTCAAGAATTGAAGAATGGGCAGATATGAGCGAGGCAAGGAGGAGCAAGAGGAGGCATCCTAGGCCCCAGGACTGCATGAGCAAAGGCACCGGTGTGCACGACGCAGTGTGTGGAGGCAGCCCCTGCTGCTGGTGTTCCAGGCACCACACAGGAGCCTCAGCTGAAGCAGTGGGTAGGATGCAGAATGTAGGTCCCCGAACCGCAGGTTTGGGGCTTGGACTTGATCCTGTGAGGCAGGGAGATATTCTATGGTGAGAAGCAGGAAAATTATTCATCAGATCTGCCCTGGGCTCAGAACACGCCGGCGCCTCCAAAGATGGAGTTGTAGGAGTCATATGGTTCGTGACTGTAAGAAAGTTTCTCCCCGTCAGGCTGTTTCTTGGAAATATTGTGATGTACTATAAATGAAAGCACTGATTTTTTACCTCCAGATTTTTAACTTACAAATAGAAAAGCTGAGACTTGAAGCTTATTAGCGATGGCCTAAACTGTTTAAAAGTGCATCACTATAACTGAAACAAGACAGCCTCTATGACCAAGGATGTTACCTGGTTCTCATCAAGGTTCATGGCCTGTTACATACTCAGTTGTGTTTCAAGAATGCCCTTCTTCCCTCAGAGAAGCTGAATGATAATGCGAGGAGTTTCCATTTTAAGCACAGGCTAAACCCTGGTACTTTCTCCTATAATCCCCTCCAGTTTCCAGAAATTTCTTCACTTCCATCTCAAGCAGATGAGATCCTGGCTCCATTCCCTGACTGAGTGTGTGGTGCTCCTTAAATTTGCCTTCAGGTTGTTCAGGGACTTCCACGCTCTCATTAAATCTAATGGAAGAATTGCTGGGCGGAGCCACGATGTCAAATGCCTGGCATAGGCTGAGCTTTTCATGGTTTGAGTGTCCATCTGCAGACAGAACTCACTACAAAGGAAGCCACATTCCCTTCATGTCTGTATCCACAAATCTGCATGAAGTTTCAGTGGCTTCCTGTATGCATTTACTTTTAAGCTGGCAAAGCTTTTAGAATTGTGGTCCTCCATGCTCCTCCATAGCCTGGGGTCTAGCTATATGGCCTTGTGTATATTAAGCACTAGGGAGGAAAGAAAGTTAATCACGTGAATATCCTCTCTTCCCATTTCCATTCTTACTGTACCAGGCCATTGTAATTCTAGCTTCTGTAACAAGATATTATTTACAATGCTAGTATCCCAGATGCATTAAATGCTTGGTATTCATTTTTGGCATTCCGTCTCAGTGTAGAACAAACAACATGCTTCTTCTATTCTCTCATTCAATAACAACAGTCAGCACAGAAGACTTCTGTGAGGGAATGTGCGGGGGTTTTTCCCCATGCACCAAGCAAGCAATCGGTTCTGCAGTGCACCTGGGTGGAGTGTCCTGCTCTTCAACCCTGGCGCTGTCTACCAGGAAATAGTGTCTGATCCCTCAGGCTGGGGGCTTAGTCCCACAGGACTGCCAGACACCGGTCGCAAGTCTGGGCTTCCGGAACTTCTGATCGACCAACTTCAAATTGGGATTCCCATGACTCCTTCTTTGGGTTCTGTTATTTGCTACAGTGGCTCACAGAACCCAGGGAAACACATTTACCACTTTATTATAAAGGACATTACAAAAGATACAGATAAAGAGATGCAGAGGGCGAGGTATGGGGGAAGGGTGGCGGAGCTTCCAAGCCTTCCCTGGGTGCCCCACCCACCAGAAACCTCCATGTATTCAGCAGCCTCCATGTGTTCAACAAACCCTGTCTTCTGGGGCCCTCTGTGGAGACTTCCTGGGATAGGCATGATGGAAGCATGGACAGACGTGTTGAAATGCGATGGGACAGAAAGGCTTTGATCTCAGGCTAATAGATGGAGTGGGGGAACCCTGCAAGGCCTGCTGGTCTAGATTCTTCTTGGCCTCTCTGTGCAGCATTCCTTCCTCCAGGGCATGGACAGGACTCTTTCTGAAATCCGGGTCTTATAACCCACAGTCAGAACAGCAGCGGAAGGTTCCAGTCCTGCCCTGGGCTGGTAAAAGGTCAAGGAAAGGTCAGAGGGAGAGATTCTCTTTCCTGGGGCCTGTTTCTGAGGCCTGAATTGCCCCAACATTATAACAAAAGACCGTAACAAGAGCTATGGGAGTTATGAGTTAGGGCCTGTGTATGAAAAACACATCTATCAGCCGGGCGTGGTGGCTCATGCCTGTAATCCCAGCACTTTGGGAGGCCAAGGTGGGCAGATCACAAGGTCAGGAGTTTGAGCCTGGTCAACATGATGAAACCTCGTCTCTACTAAAAATATAAAAAGTAGCCAGGCGTGGTGGCAGGTGCCTGTAATTCCAACTACTCGGGAGGCTGAGGAAGGAGAATCGCTTGAACCCGGGAGGCGGAGGTGGCAGTGAGCCCAGATTGTGTCCCGTACTCCAGCCTGGGCGACAGAGCGAGACCCCGTCGCAAAAATAAATAAATAAATAAATAAATACACACACACTCTCTTCAAATATATTTATGTTTATATATGCTTACATATATTAAATATCACAATAGGAAACTTTCTTACCCTTTCATTTAGAATTGCTTTAACAGTTCATTAAGTTTTAATGTATTGCTCAATAATTTTGATTGAATATATTTTACAATACATGATATAATAATATTTATGATATGATAAAATATTATATTTTGGAGAAACTTAAGTGGTTTTATAATGTCACACCATGTAACATATTATTTACATCATAAATATACAACCATTCAATATGTGCTGAAAATGGTACAAACCTAAGTGGAAAGTATGAAGGTAAAAGTGTTGTAAGTTTTCTCCTTTATTTTCCACACATCTGTAATTTATGATCTTTAAAGCAAGCCAGAAAGAATTAGGAAAACAGAGGATTTTACATGTAGGCAAGTTATCTTAAAATAAATGCCTATTCTTATATATTCATAAATATTTTAAATTAGTGTAAGTTCTCATGCCAGGTTTCTAATAATAAAAGTGAGATAGCACCAAAGCAATTACTTGGAAAATTTGGCAGGAAAAATCAATTAACAAGATAATTGGTAAGAGTGAGTAATGGAGCACCATCAACACTAGGGAGGATTCAAGTCAAGAAACTGCATTTGCTGGGGTTATCCAGGAAATTTGGACAGAAGCAGTTCTCTGTACATCCTCATACAATCACTTCCTCCTCCCTTCAGTTCCCCGACGGCGGCTGAAGCAGGGGTGTCTGCGCTCCAGAAACTCATGGAGTCTATGTTTAACAACTGAGGGAGGTGAATAATTCCAAAATAAGTCCCAAGATAAGGGACTTTTCCTCTCATGCTGAAAAGAACCCATTCTGTGAAAGAAGGGACATTGGAATCACACAGTCCTTGGTGAAATCATTGTCTTCACCATTTAAAAGTGCTTCACCTTGGGGAAATTCTATAGCAGAGTGATGCTCTTATCTCAAAGTGCTTTGGTAAGCGAATGAGATAATATACATAGAATACCTAGCATTGTTGGTAACTTCCTTGCTATCCCTCTCATCTTAATTAAAATTTTGGATAGCATTAAGGAACATATTCCCTATTAAAAATAATATGCTGGCTGGGTGCAGTGGCTCACGCCTGTAATCCCAGCACTTTGGGAGGCTGAGGTGGGAGGATCACCTGAGGTCAGGAGTTCGAGACCAGCCTGGCCAACATGGCAAAACCCTGTCTGTACTAAAAATACAAAAATTAGCTGGGCGTGGTGGTGGGCACCTGTAATCCCAGCTACTCGGGAGGCTGAGGCCAGAGAATCACTTGAACCTGGGAGGTGGAGGTTGCAGTGAGCCGAGATCACGCCACTGCACTCCAGCCTGGAGGACAAGAGCAAAACTCCATCTCAATAATAATAATAATAATAATAGAAATAATAATAATTATAATATGCTATCCCAGTTCCTGTTTCATGAATTTGGCCAAGCCAAGTAAGTAGCACTATAGAAAGAGCAAAAACAAATCAAAATATATTTAAATTATTTACATTATACTGTTATATCAAATTTTATTAATTAATATATTTAAATATAAATATATTAATATTTTAAATATATTTAAATGAGGAATTGACCCCTATCTGTGAAACATGAAGCATTTGTCTCTAAATCCCGTTTCAGGAGAATAAAGTCAGATTTACAAATAAAATGTGTTACCGACAAAAGTGACATACTTCAACTTCATTCGTTTCTTAATGAATATCATCACTTTAGAGCTGCCCTGTTGTGCTTTCTGATTTTTTTCCCTCAGTTCAGTTTCTCTCTGCCCTTGTATTGCTTGTTATTATTCACTTAGAAAGTGATGTCTAGGCTAGCGTGTTGGTTTGGGAATGCGTGTTTTCCAGGTATTTGCTGCGAACCCACCACACCTTTGTTTTCTCCCCACAACAGGAGGCTGCATGCACATGAAGTGTCCGCAGCCCCACTGCAGGCTCGAGTGGTGCTGGAACTGTGGCTGCGAGTGGAACCGCGTCTGCATGGGGGACCACTGGTTCGACGTGTAGCCAGGGCAGCCAGGCACCCCATCGCCCCAGCCTGGGGGAGCATACAGTGTCCTACCTTCATTTGCTAATTCTCTTTTCAAACACACACACACACACACACACACACACACACACACACACACACACACTTCAGGTTTTTTTCAAAGTCCAACTACAGCCAAATCACAGGAGAACCTCCTGGATCCCTTTCACTATGTCCATGAAAAACAGCAGAGCAAAATTACAGAAGAAGCTCCTGAATCCCTTTCAGTTTGTCGACACAAAACAGCAGAGCCGTCTGTGACACCAGCAAGAGGTGCTCTCAGCCTCAGGATGACACAAATCCCGGAGCACAGATTCAAGTGCAATCCATGTATCTCGTATGGGTCGTTCTCACCTGAATTCAAGTCAGGCAGAATGAGTAGCTGGAGAGAGAGTTCTCGCGTTTAATATCCTGCATTTTACCTTGAGTAAATACCGTGAAGATGGCATCGACAAGGTATTTCTCTGTAAAATGAACTGCAGTGGCTTCTCAAAACTAGACTCATGGCTTTAACAGTAATGTTCTTATTTAAATTTTCAGAGAGCATCTATTCCCGAAGAACCACAGGCAATAGTCAAAAAAATGTGTTTATCCTTAAGAATTCCATCTCTATAAATTGCATTAATGAAATGTCAACTATGCATAAATCAACTTGTCAACTAAGTGAGAAATTATGAAAGTTAATTTGAATGTTGAATGTTTGAATTACAGGGAAGAAATCAAGTTAATGTACTTTTCTTCCATTTCATGATTTGCAACTTTAGAAAGAAGTTGTTTTTCTGAAAGTATTACCAAAAAATCTATAGTTTGATTTTGAGTATTCATTTTGCAGCTTGGAGATTTTGCTAACACATTTAACTCCACTGTAAATTTAATGGATAATGTGCCTATAAAGGAGACATGTTTAGAAATGATTTCAAAATGATATTCAATCTTAACAAAAGTGAACATTATTAAACCAGAATCTTTAAAGAGGAGCCTTTCCAGAACTACTGAAATGAAGGCGTGCCTGACTGTCTCCATCAGAATAGTCTATGCCCCTTTGGCACACCCTCTCCATCCAATCTGCAAGACCCGGGGAGCTCTGCACACCCAGGGGTTCCCCAGGAGAGACCTTCTCTTAGGACAGTAAACTCACTAGAATATTCCTTATGTTGACGTGGATTGGATTTCAGTTCAATCAAACTTTCAGCTTTTTTTCCAGCCATTCACAGCACAATCAGAAGATTAACAACACGACATGCGGCAAACCTCATGTTCTTACGCACACTACGCAGAAGAGAAAGCACAACCACTATCTTTTGTTCTACTTGTATTGTCTGACTTCTCAGGAAGATCGTGGACATAACTGAGGGCATGAGTATCACTAGCACATGGAGGCCCTTTTGGATTTAGAGACTCTGTAAATTATGAAATCGGCAACAGGGCCTCTCTTTTTAGATGTAGCACCTGAAATCCTTGCTGGAGGAAAGAGAGGGGATGAAATCAAATTTTCCACATCCCGGGACACCTGTCCCTCTTTTCCTAACTGCCTGAGATAATCCATTTCTTCCAGTCACCCGGGACAGTCCTGTCCTCTCAGAGGCCTGCACTGAGGACAGACTGGGCTCTGCGGCAGCCACATCAGCATCCACAGCTTCATGTGGCTTCACTGTCTGAAGATCTGCCGACACCAGCATGGCCCCACGGTGACAACAGACCTGCGACAGGAAGCCCAAAGCTCACATCGAAATGGTAGAGAGATCAAAGTCTCTATAGTAAGGGAAAAAAAGAGAGGTCGCAGGCATGAGCCCCAGCAGCCAGTGGCTTGTGTCCACACGGAGTCCAGACCCTGATCAGGGCCTGACTTAGTGTTGCGGGCAATCCCACTAAATTGCAGTTCCTTACACTGGCCCGATGCGACAAATCAGGTGGCTCCCTTCTGTCACAGGAACCACACAGTGTTTCCCATCATCCATAGCTTTCTTCCTGATGATGTTTGCATGATTGCGCCTTCCCAGCCTGCATGCTGCGCTGGGCTTGCGGTGCCTGAACAAAGTTTGCTCCCACGAGCTCAGGCACCCTAGGAACCCCTGTTAAACTATTAGACTGTCCAGCTTGGTCTCCTTTCCTTTCTTAGTGGTGGTCTTTTCCCTTTCCAGAATAGAACAGTGATTCTTAAAATAAGTTAGAGCAGACTGGGCGCAGTGGCTCATGCCTGTAATCCCAGCACTTTGGGAGGCTGAGGTGGGTGGATCACGAGGTCAGGAGTTCAAGACCAGCCTGGCCAAGACGACGAAACCCCATCTCTACTAAAAATACAAAGTTAGCTGGGCGCGGTGGCAGGCGCCTGTAATCCCAGCTTCTCGGGAGGCTGAGGCAGGAGAATCACTTGAACCCAGGGAGCAGAGGTTGCAGTGAGCCAAGATGGCGCCACTCTGTTACCTGAGCAACAGAATGAAACTCCGTCTCAAAAAAAAAAGCAAAATCATCCACTACACATGAACATGAATCACAGTATTATTTGCACAGGAAGGGTGTAACAAAATATGAATGTATCAAAAAATAGAAAATAAAGTCTTTGCAGAAAAAATCTGTTTCCTGTGACATGTGTTGAGATTATCTGACAACTCTAAGATTGTACTTAAATTGTCGATAAAAGCATCAAAAGAGCTTCTGAGTCCTGTCTTTGAAGATACATTTTCAATCGATGTAAAGGGTGAGGGAGGGAATCACAGACTGTGTTACTCCATGGGCCTCACTTGTGGCCTGGAGGAATTGCCTGGTGATGAAATGGCCATTCTCATATCAACTCCAAGCTCCAGATTAACCCTGGCTGTTTCTCTTTGTTAAATAAGAGCAGTTTTTTTAAGGCTATCAAAATTTGAAAGGGTTCCAAAAAGCAAACCCTCATTCAAAAAAAATCTAAAAGTTACTTTCTTGCCTTACTAGCAAAATTTTCTAATAAGTGTTTAAAAGAGAAGTTTGCATTGGAAAAGACTATGTAAAAGGATTTTTTTCTCTCATGTCATTCTAGAAAATTTCAGTGACTTTGCATTGCTGTCAATGTGGGTGTGTTGACGCTGCATTTTCAAAGAACTGCTTTAGTGGCCACGCATTGTTTATTTCACAATGAGCCCATGGTGGAGGGATCTGGAATGGAACATTCCGAGATAGGGCCTGTACATACATTAGGAAAAGAGGCACTCACTGAGGTCCCCTGGGTGCCAGTAGCCACAGGAAACACTCCGAGGAAGTGCAAAGGTCATGGGAATGGTGGCCCAGGTGATGATAGAGCAAGAGGCAGCCGAGAAAGTGGGTGAGCTCCGGGCGCCAGGGTGGGAACCCCACCTCCAAAACTCACCTGTGTAAGAACTTTGGGGACAATAATAGCATGCACCACATTAGGTTGTTGTGACGATTCATTAATTTACCTAAAGCACTTAGAACAGTGCATAGGATAAAGGAAGCACTGTGTAATTGTTCGCTATTATTAAAAAATGAACCAGTCATTGGAAACTACAGAATAAAATAACAGAAAACACAAAACTAATGCAAAGTGATGACAAGTGCCAGGAATATCTATTTGAGTACACAGTTGTAGATTTAGGGATTCATGCTGGAGGCGGGTGACTCATGTTGCATATACATGTATTGCATTATCTTCTAGGCAGTCCCAGAGGTGTTCCTATAAAGGTAAGTTGCTGTGCTAGCACCAATTTCCATAAGAGGCTGGCCGCAGTGGCTCATGCCTGTAATCCCAGCACTTTGGGAGGCCAAGACAGGCGCATCGCCTGAGGTCAGGAGTTTGAGACCTGCCTGACCAACATGGTGAAACCCCATCTCTACTAAAAATTCAAAAATTAACCAGGTGTGGTGGTGCCCACCTGTAACCTCAGCTACTCGGGAGGCTGAGGCAGGTGGGAGAATCGCTTGAACCCCGGAGATGGAGGTTGCAGTGAGCCGAGATCATGCCACTGCACTCCAGCCTGGGCAACCAAGTGAGACTCTGTCTCAACAACAACAACAACAACAAATCCACTACAAAGATAAGTCTAGCACAGACTGGAAACCATTGCTTTCAGATCAGGGTAATCTTATCTCAGAGTCCCTGAGATACCTGGTCAAAGGGATCTGCCTTGGAGCTCCTCCCCCAGCTCTCCGGTGCCTCAGGTCCTCTCAACTGAAAGCTGGATGTTCCTGAAAACTCCCACTGCATGTGCAGAATGAAACTCGACTGTGTTTCTGTGTGTAGTTTGTTTCATCCACAATTCTTGGATTTTTAATTTCAAACTCAAAGAGTGTCTTTTTTGAGAGATGCTGTTTAGCATCAAATCACCACTCAGTATTTCTCCCTGTAAGGTTTTCTTGATATTGTTTTTTTGTTTGTTTGTTTTTTGTTTTTTTGAGACGGAGTCTTTGTCACCCAGGCTGGAGCACAGTGGCACGATCTCTGCTTCCTGCAACCTCCACCTCCTGGGTTCAAGCGATTCTCCTGTCTCAGCATCCCAAGTAGCTGGGACTGCAGGCGTGCACCACGACGCCCAGCTAATTTTTGTATTTTTAGTAGAGATGGAGTTTCACAATGTTGGCCAAGATGGTCTCGATTTCTTGACCTCATGATCCACCCGCCTCAGCCTCCCAAAGTGCTAGGATTACAAGCGTGAGCCACCGCACCCAGCCTATATTTTTTTCCATTACAAAATTATTATTACATGGTTACGTGTCCATTACAGAAAGTAAAAAAGGCAAAAAAGAAAACATAAAAACTACCATCTAGAAACAATTTTGCATCTTATTTCCACTTAAAAATATATGATGAGCATCTTTCCATGTCAATAGATTTCTAAAGTGACATTTTTTCAGGAATTCATTATGATCTACTGTATGCTAATTAATTTAATAAATGTTTCTTTTACATTTCCATATGTAATTTAAAAGTCCAGGCCATGCACAGTGGCTCACGCCTATAATCTCAACACTTGAAGAGGCTGAAGTGAGTGGATCACTTGAGATCAGGAGTTTGAGACCAGCCTGGGCAACATGGTAAAACTCCATCTTTACAAAAAATACAAAAATTAGCTGGGTGTGGTGGTGGGTGCCTACAATCCCAGCTACTCGGGATGCTGAGGCAGGAGAACTGCTTGAACCCAGGAAGTGGAGGTTGCAGTGAGCCAAGATTGTACCACTGGACTCCAGTCTGGGCAACAGAGCAAGATTCCGTTTCAAAAAAATAATAATAAAATCAGGATAGTTACAGGCAAAGGGGAGTGGGTTGGTCACCCTGCCTGTGAGTAGCAGGTCGCAAGAAGCAACATGCACTCACAGGCCCCCTTGTAGGCTCAGCACCCTTTGGCTCAGGTTGCTTACTTAACAAGCTCCTACTCATCTCTGAAATTTACCCCTATCCTCCCTCAAGCCAAACTAATTAAGAGGCTGACGCTTCCCACACAGATGCCTCCCAAAGAAGCTTATCCCACTAAAAACAGGATCAACTGAAGCCTTTCAAGGCTTTATACTCCCAAGGGACTTGCCACGTGGTATTTGAGAATCTCTCAATTCTGAAACAGCTCTCTTTTAGCATCTGACTTTATCTTCAGGACCATTTCTCACGAAGGCATTTAGATGTCATGATTTCACTGGCGTTCCGGCTAGCCACCACTGAGTCTCCATTTTCTCCAGCTGATTTTCCAGGTATGAGCTCCCCTTGGGTCTCGAGGCTTGGCATGCTCTTCCCACACATCGGTCGGCTTCCTCCCTTCCTGAAGGCCTATCAGGTCAACCCGTCACATCCATAGTGCTCACCTGTATCTAGACATATTATACAGTTTACTTATGTATTAGGTTTTTGCTGGCCTCCCCAGCTAGAGTGTTAACTCCATGAGGGCGGTTCCTTGCTGTATTTGTTGATTTCACGGATGAGTAGAGGCCAATCATCAATAATCATCAGTTAAGGGGTTCATGCCATCCCCCTTCATTGCCCACCCACCTTGGATCTGTGCAAAACAATTTGAAACTGTGGGATTGTAGAACCACACATGCCAAGTGCCACCAAAGAAACTATCAGTTAGAAAAACTGCCATCGTTCCTTTTGATTTGGGTGTAACTGAAAAGTCATTATCATTTGTTTTTCTTTTCTTGCCTTTCCTGCTTATTTATTGCTCTAGGTGAAGTTTTTTTAGTCGCCAAGTTTTTTCGTTCATTTTATCTTGGTAGCCCAAACAATGTTAGTTAAAATGGGTCTCCTAGTTGGTTTAGCAAATACTAGCTACCTCTTCTCTGAAGAATGCGATGCAGCACCTCCCACCAGTTTTTTTGTTGTTGTTGTTGTTGTTGTTTGTCTCTGAAAGTAGTTGACAAATAACCCCTAGGACAGCATAATTTCCACAATAACAAAAACATAAATGCAAAAACACTTTTCAGTTTCGAGTGTTTGCAAGAACTCTAAGCACCAGGAATAAGGCACAAGATGGGAATCAGAGACCCCACGATAGAATTCAGAGACACACACAGTGATCACATCCTTGTAAGTAAGTAACTCTGAACATAGCGCATTTCTACGGTGGGTCACCAAACACCAAGAAGCAGTTGGAAGCATGCCTGGCAGTTGATAACTGGTAGTGGCCTATCAACAGCATCATTCAATCATGTCAGAGACGCTGGCCTCCCCATTCAACCCCTTAGGAGAGTCATGATTGCTTATCAGGTTCATGTGAAAGAGTGAATGACAAGGTGACAGCAACAAGGTCCTGTGGTTCCCAGACCTGCTTCATAGGTACCGCAAAACTTTTATTTGAATTGGCTCACGCATGCGTGTTTATTCCTGTCCCTGATGGTGACACTGATAGGGAAAAAAGTATTACAGAAATGGCAGTTGCAAAGTTGGCCGTGCCATGGTCATGCAAGGGAACCGTGCTGGTCTGAAAATTCTTTAGTAATAACATTATGAAATCAGAGAATCCCAGAACTCAAGTGTGTTCATGAAGACTGGAAACCATAGTTCATTCCAGGAGCCAGCAATTGCTCCTGTACAAACCAGATAGTAGATAATTTAGGCTTTGCAGGCCATAAGTCTCTACTTACGTGATAAATGGATGTGACCAAGGAGTAAGAGAGGAATCTGGGATACATCTTAAGTTCTTCCTGGATGACTGTGGGCCTGGAGTCCTGTGAGCCAGGCCGCAGAGCACAGGAGCAGAGCCAGAGCCAAGTTTGCATGTGAGAATCGGGGATGGCGGGAAAAAGGTGGCTCTATTTGCACCTGCTGGAATCTGACAGTCTGTGAGACCTCCAATGGTCAGGTTCAGTAAACACTTGAATCTTAGAAGTCCTAGAAATACTTTTTATGTAGCTCTTTATGTTACCAATGAATCATTTTTAATAAATAGACTCTTCAAAATAATAATTTTAGATGATAGCTTAAAATTGTAAAGAAATGACTCAAGAGAATTTGTTATGTCAACCTACTTGTACAAGATTAGAAGTACATCTCTAATTGCTTATTTTAGAATAAATATTTTCCTTCCAAATTCATAATCTGATCAGAGGTGAACATATAATTTCAGTGATAAGAACAGAAGCCACGGCTAAAGGACAGATGGTAAACATGGATTCCCAGGGAATCAATCCAAAGAAATAAGTAACAGCAAACAAACCAACCCTGGAGAAATTACATTTACAGTACATAAGGGGAAAAAAAAATTAGGAGGCTGGGGAAGAGAGGTTGGAAGAGGCAGAATAGTGCTTCTCACCTGGTTTTATAGAGCAGAGTTGATCCAGATTGTCTACAATTTAAACCTGTGGCTAAAAGAATATAGTCTTGACCCCTTTGTGGTTATTGTAATGATGTAACATTAGAGGCAGTTTTAGGGGACTAATCTGAAGAAATACTTACACAATTTTAGCAGTCCAGTCCATTTCATTTGTTTTATTTTTCTTCTAATTTCCTAAGAAACAAAATTATACATACATATATAAATATATATATATACATATATGTATTTTCTTTTGAGATGAAGTCTCTGTCGCCCAGGTTGGAGTGCAGTGGCATGATCTCGGCTAACTGCAACCTTCCGCCTCCCAGGTTCAAGTGATTCTCCTGCCTCAGCCTCCCAAATAGCTGGGATTACAGGCACCTGTCACCACACCCAGCTAATTTTTGTATTTTTAGTAGAGACAGGGTTTCACCATGTTGGCCAGGCTGGTCTCAAACTCCTGACTTCATGATCCACCCGCCTCTGCCTCCCAAAGTGCTGGGATTACAGGTGTGAGCCACTGCACCTGGCCAAAAATTATTATTTAACATGAAAAAAAGAGCACATATAGTATGATCTCCTTTTTATAAAATAAAATCATTGTTTTTTGGGTTTCTAGCCACCATCCATCTATCCTTCCATCTGTATGCTTGGCAAACATTGATGACTGGAATGGTGCTTACTAAAGGTGATACTGGCTTTTTGGATGATGGTGAAATTTGGGGTGCTTTTTCTTTCTTCTTTATGCTTTTCCATATCACTTGAATATTTTTATAACAAGGATGCATCATTTTCAAAGACAAAAATGAAAGTCATTACTTAAAAAAGAGAAGGCCAATAGAAATCTATCGACCAGCCTCCTTTGTGAATATGTGGTAGGGAGTTTTTACTGGGGTTCACGTGGGGAATATGGCTACACTACAGTCTCCACTTGCGTAGTCCTCAAAGGTAGAGAAGTTAACTCAAAGGTAGAGAAGTCCTCAAAGGTAGAGAAGAGGGTGCCCCAGGTGTTCTGTTAGAGTTGAAGGTGCTTCTGTTGACTTAAATATCTTCAAATGGGTCTGAGTAGTGAGTGAACTATCACCAGGCCCTCACACACCAGGTGGTGGCATGGGTGGTCACTGTGCAGATCCGATGGTGTACCTGAGGATATCTCAGGGCCTTTTTGATCAAACAATTCTATAAAGACTCTCAGGCCACAAAACCTCTTCAACTGCTGAATTTCCTTTCCTATGCCTTGCTATATCTCTATATTAATACTTGTTATTTGTACCTAATTTTGCTTGTACTATATGTGCATAAGCTAAATTATTTGCAAATGGCCCAAATAATTGAATCCCTACACATATATTATAACTTACATGTGGACATTTCAAATGAAGAATGGTAAAACCTGTTTCAACAAAATGTATGAACCTTGAAAACATTCTGCAAAGAGAAAGAAGCCAGACACAAAGGACCACCTACTTAACGTATGATTCCATTTATATGAAGGGTACAGAATAGACAGAAAATAGATTAGTGGTTGCCTACAGCTGGGCAGAGGAGGGAATGGGAGTGACTGCTAATGGCCACAGGGTTTCCTTTAGGGGTGATAGCAATCTGTGAATATATTAAAAACTATTGAATTATACACTTCAATGGGTAAATTGTATATGTTGCATCCTATCGCAATTAAGCTGTCACCAAAAATGAATGAACGGAAGATAGAGAAGTAAACAACAAATATGACCTTAATTTTCTTTTTTTGAGACAGGGTCTCACTCTGTTGCCCAGGCTGGAGTGCAGTGGCGCAAAGTGGCACAATCACAGCTCACTATAGCCTTGACCTCCCAGACTCAAGCTATCCTCCAGCCTCCTAAGTAGCTGGGACTGCAGGTGTGTGCCACCATGCTTGGCTAATTTTTTTTTTTTTTTGTAGAGACAGGGTCTCACTTTGTTGCCCTGGCTGGTCTGGAACTCCTGGGCTCAGGTGATCCTCCTGCCTCAGCCTCCCAAAGTGTTGGATTTACAGGCATGAGACACCATGCTCAGTTACCCCTAATTTTGGGGGGTACTTGATGGTAGGAGAGATAAAAGGTGGTGGCGAGGTATTTGTTTTAAGTCTGTAGCACATTTATGACTACAGGGCAGTAGCCAGAAGTTGAAAGTACAGAGGAGCAACTAAATGCTCTAGAAGACATAGGATTGGCTCAAGGAGGACTAGCCTCAGGCAAGAAGAAAGCCAGTAGGACGCTCAAGTGCCTATTCTCTGCTCTGCTCACTATTGCCCCTGCCATGAAAACCAGTTGTTTTTTGAATGAAACCAATCCTGCTGCCCCAGCCAGAGCAGATGAGAGCAGAGACAGTGCCTGATGCCACAACTGCCCACCAGTAATGCTCCAGGTGGAGGGCCTCGCGCAGTGGCTCACACCTGTAATCCCAGCACTTTGAGAGGCTGAGATGGGCAGATCACAAGGTCAGGAGTTCAAGACCAACTAGACCAACATGGTGAAACCCCATCTCTACTAAAAATACAAAAAGTGGCTGGGCATGGTGGCACACACCTGTAATCCCAGTCTCTTAGGAGGCTAAGGCAAGAGAATCGCTTGAACCTGGGAGGCGGAGGTTGCAGTAGCCAAGATCCCACCACTGCACTCCAGCCTGGGCAACAGAGCAAGACTCCATCTCAAAAAACAAAACAAAGCAACAACAACAACAAAAAGTCGGGCGTGGTGGCTCACGCCTGTAATCCCAGCACTTTGGGAGGCCGAGGAGGGCGGATCACCTGAGGTCGGGAGCTCAAGACCAGCCTGACCAATATGGAGAAACCCCGTGTCTACTAAAAATACAAATTTAGCCAGGCATGGTGGTGCATGCCTGTAATCCCAGCTACTCGGGAGGCTGAGGCAGGAGAATCGCTTGAATCTGGGAGGTGGAGGTTGCAGTGAGCCGAGATGGCACCATTGCACTCCAGCCTGGGCAACAAGAGTGAAACTCCGTCTCAAAAAAAAAAAAAAAAAAAAAAAAAACAGTTTAAAACACCTCATATCACAAAATAGAATTACAGGTCACTGTAAAATAAGACATTCATTAAGCCAAAGTGATAATGCAAAGATTGAAAAATAAATAAATAAATAAATAAACCTTAATTTTTTGAGAGAGGAGACTTAATTTCCCAAACAATAAGCCTTAAAAAAGATAGCATGAGGCCAATTAATATGTATTTCAAAATTTTATAAACAAATTTATTAAATTTTAATTATCTTGACCATAAGATACAATTTCTATAAATTCGTAATAAACTTTACAATGTTCTTGTTAAGGAGCAGGTGAACGCTCCTAGAAAACCTTGTCAATCTGCCACTGGGCCCAGAAGCTGGTCTTGCATCAGTGTGTCTCCAGTATTAATGGTTAATTCACAGAGAAACTGAAGTAATTTTTTCTCTCAAAATTGGCACTTCCAATCTCACGTACCCACCTCTTCCACAGCAGTTCCTGGGCCTTGAGGAGTTGAATAGTTATAACTTCTGGCCTTGTGTCTTATGAACATAGTTTATTATGATTGGCATCTTCTACCGGGTCTGAAGATGAAGCTTTAACTGCTTTCACTGTTTATGATTTAGCAGGACTCGATGTCCTTTTTAGACCCAGGAGTCAAAGGCCTGTGACTTAATGGCACAAGGGCTTTAAAAGCAAACAACAGAAAGTTACATGGATGTAACAACCTTAAGTTTAAAAAAACCTCAGTTTTTTTTTTTTTTTTCCTAAGCAAAATCCGAACTCAATAACAATGGTGTAGGAATTATTTCAATAAAACATAAAATTTGCCTGTTAGGCCAGTTACCAAAAGGCAAAGAGAAGACCTTCTACAGTGTGATTGCTGTTCCCTCTGGGGAATCCATTTAGGTAAACTGCAAGTCAAAACTAATGAAAAGAGTACTTCAATTAGACATAAGAAGAGTGTTTCCTGGGTAATAAGTGCAAATTTTCAGGTTCATAGTACAATTTAAAGCCAGGAGCACAGAATGTTATGTTGGAAGAAAACAGTTCCTTTAGAACTTTAAGATAAAACATTTTTAGCATCAAGTTACAACAAAAAGTTAGAACCCAAGGCAAAAATTCCAGGAGGTGAAAATGAGTTGAAGGAGAGACTAATTATCTCAGGCCTTTTCAAAGGGGAGGGAAAACTGAAAACAGCAAAACACAATAAGAGTTGAACTTTGGGTTAAAGAAAAAATGGAATGTCTTGTAATTTTATTAAGAGTCAATTAGTATATTTACAAATGTCATTGTTCTAACCAATTATTTAGTGTATAAGTATATTTTTATATCAAACCCAATCTCTAGAAAGACTATTATAAATAATTTCCCTTTAATTATAGAAAACTAGATACAAGTCATTTATACATGCTTAGACTTCCCGTTTTATTCTAGACATCCCTCTTTCTTAAATAACCAGTCACTTCCTGCCAGCAGAAAATAGTAGAAGGAAATAATAAAGAAAAAAGATAACAAAAAAGAAAAAAAAGAAAATGAAATAGTCATTTTATTTTAGAACAAAATTTTGCTATACAAGATTTTTTTTCTCACGCAAAATTATTTTCCTTTTAACCTTTCTTGCCAAAAAAAGGTGGTTACTTTCACCTTGTTTCATAAATAACTTTTTCTTTTTTTTCTTTCGAGAGCTCTGTCACCTAGGCTGGAGTACAGTGGTATGATCTTGGTTCACTGCAACCTCTGCTTTCTAGGTTCAAGAGATTCCCCTCCCTCAGCCTCCCGAGTAGCTGAGATTACAGGCATGCCCCACCACACCTGGGTAAATATTGAATTTTTAGTAGAGATGGGTTTTCACCGTGTTGGCCAGGCTGGTCTTGAACCCCTGATCTCAAGTGATCAACCCACCTCAGCCTCCCAAAGTGCTGGGATTACAGGTGTGAGACACTGCGCTTGGCCATCATAAATAAAGTTTAAATAATCTCTGAATTAGATAAAAATTATTTTCATTTAACAACACATTTTTTTAGAAAAATGTTTTCCTATAATTTTTTAAAAATTGGAAGTTAGACATTTAATTAGACTGTGTTATTTAACTTAATATAACTTTAGGTTTTAAACTATATGACAAATTTATGTACAGACATTTATGCCATTACATTTACCTAATTAATGTTTTAAAATAGTTTACCCAGATTACTTATGAAAACCGCAATAGTTATCATTTGAAGTTGTTTCCCCATTAAGTTTTTTATAGTCTATGAATTTAAGGTTTTCCTAAGAAAATCTTAAGGTTACATAAATGAGGTGTTTTTTTCTTCTGTTTTGCCTGTAACTCAGGATTTAGCTGTTTTCATTAACCAGAGTTAAATGTCTTATTTGTTAAATTTTACGCAAAGATAATTCTCTTTCAGACTGTATTATTTTCTTTTTTCTTTTTTTTTTTTTTTTTGAGACGGAGTCTTGCTCTGTGACCCAGGCTGGAGTACAGTGGCACGCACGATCTTGGCTCACTGCAAGCTTCGCCTCCCGGGTTCACGCCATTCTCCTGCCTCAACCTCCTGAGTAGCTGGGATTACAGGCACACACCACCATGCCCGGCTAGTTTTTTGTATTTTTAATAGAGGCGGGGTTTCACCGTGTTAGCCAGGATGGTCTCGATCTCCTGACCTCGTGATCCGCCTGTCTCAGCCTCCCAAAGTGCTGGGATTACAGGCGTGAGCCACTGCGCCTGGCCCGGACTGTGTTCATAGCTTTATAACCCTCCTGCCAAATTTTGACACCTAGCAGAGATAAACATAAAAATACTTGACCAAGGCCGGGATGGTGGCTCACACCTGTAATCCTAGCATTTTGGGAGGCCAAGGCGGACGGATCACCTGAGGTTGAAAGTTCGAGACCAGCCTGACCAAGATGGAGAAACCCCGTCTGTACTAAAAATACAAAATTAGCAGGGCGCATGCCTGTAATCCCAGCTACTCGGGAGGCTGAGGCAGGAGAATCGCTTGAACCCGGGAGGAGGTTGTCAAAGTCTCCATTTCTTCTGATAAGGGATTTAAGTGCTTGTGGAATGCTGAGAAAGGTAACACCACCTTCAACTAAGGAAGAGGAGCAGGCAAGGACTTAATGCTTGCTTGGACCAGTGTAAGCTTGTCTGAGAAAAATTTAGGCTAAATTGTCGGAGCTAAGAACATAAAGAACATTGATTTCTTTATTATGGCTAGCAGATATTTATGAATGTTAGCACAGGTCTTTGAATAAATTTTGCTTCTAAGAGAAGTTACTATTTATTCCTAATTAGATAGGGAGGAAAGTCTTTGAAGAGGAACCTCTACTTTACTTTTTACACCTGTTTTAGGTTTATAGGCAATTGTAAGCCAGGTAGCCCTAAGTTTGCATATTAAGGAAACAGCTCTTGGGGGAAAAAATCAGATATCAAAGTTTACATCTCAAAATACAGAGGGAAAGAGTCTGATGTGCTAGAGAGAGATTAAGAACAGAAGCCAAATCAAACATGAAACTATAGAAATCTATCATAGGATTGCATAAGGAGACCAATTTAATTTAGATAGGTAGTTCTAAATTTAGTCTCTCTCTTTTAACTGGATCTCTGAGCTCTGGGCAAGCCCACCACTGAATCCTGTCTCCCAAAACAGATAATTCTTAATGAGACTAGAACACATGATGCTTTTACAGTGCACTTATTTTTTAATAAAGACATTTCTCTAAGTGTCTAAACTACACTCTTCCTTAAGTAAAACACCCAAGAGTAGCCTCTGCTGAAGTAACTATTTTAGTCAGGAAAAAAAAAAAAAAGAAAATCAGGTAACGCAATACCAAAGCAAGCAATTTAAGACATGGGGTGAGCTTGTCTGTTTACACTTTTAGGGTTCCAAAATAAAAAACAGAGGCTTCACCCCAAAGGGGAGTCTGATACCTTCTCTGTTTTCTTTAAGGAATCACAGGCTGTAAATGTTTTAGGTCTTTCATATAGCAATGTGTCAAGAGCAACGAGAGGCTGCAAAAGTTAATGTAGAAAACAGATTTCAGTCGACTGAGAAGCAAAAAAGGGAAAAAACTTTTCTTGTAAAAACAAGGTTCTACGACAGGAAAAAAAGGATCTTTTAAATACACACACACACACACACACACACACACTCTTTAGATATTAGCTTTTAATTAAGCTGACTTTTAACCACTGAGCTCCTTAAAACAAATTTTGTAAATCTTATTACCAAATTTTAGCTGGGACAAACTGCTGATATTTCAAAAGTAGCACAAATATCAAACCGAAAAGGACTTGATTTAGGAAGCAAACCCAGGCTGTTGTAGTGAAAAAAAGGGCAGAACTAAGCTACTGAACTGCAGTGTGGGGCGACAGCCATGGCTCTTTCAGTCTGGCTTGGCTAGCAAAAACGTGGCCTTGTTAGGGAAATAAAGCCCCAGGAGAGTCAAAATCAAAACTCGTTCCCTTTTTTCCCTTTTGCTCGCCGTTTTTTTCTTTTCCCTTTTTTTTTCCAGCTGCAGGAATGTAGCCAATTCAGAGGCCTTGTTCCCCATAATTTGAAACTTTTCTTTGGATTTGATCAAGTTGGATGGCGTTGGTCCAACCCAATGGGAAAAAGACCAAACAACAACAAAACAGAAACAAATAACAAAAACAAGAGTTAAGCAAAACAAACAATTGCCCAATTTATACGATTACTGAGTGCTCTAATGGTAAGGCGTAATTAATACTAGCTGATTGTTAATCTTTAGTCATAAGAAGAATTTCCAAGATAAAAAAAAAAAAAAAGCTACTTACCTAGGAATGGGTCCCAGGTTGAAGACTGCTCTCTACCATGCTAGAAACAGGGGAAAAACTCACACTTGCCTTGCCTGTTGGAAGTGAGCCGCAAGTCCAGAAAGCAGTTGCCTGCCTTCCACCATCATGGAAGCAGGAAAACTTGCCTTCATTGTTGGAAGCAAGCAAAACTCCACAAAAGGACTTGCACAGCAAAATAAACTTTAGAACTTAACCAAATTTTGAGAGAACAGTGATACTCTGGAGGGAGGGGGCGCCCCGGCCTCAGCAAATTTTCCTGTTGGTTTGAGCCATAGGGATAGCTCCAGCTGGTACCAAGCAACAACCAGAGATCTGTCAAAGGTCAGGGTCCCTCCACTTACAATCCCTTCGTGATTACCAATTTGTGAACCCAAAGTATCCTAGACAGGTCTCAATCAATTTAGAAAGTTTATTTTGCCAAGGTTAAGGATGTGCCTGTGACAAAGCCTCAGGAAGTCCTACATTGGTACTTCTGAAATGGCAGCAATTTGTCCTAGCTGAAATATAGTATGAGATTTAAAAAGATTTTTTTAAAAGAAGCTCAATGGTTAAAAATCAGCTTAATTAAAAGCTAATATCCAAGATGTGTGTGTGTGTGTGTGTGTGTGTATGTGTGTGTATTTAAAAGGCCTTCATGTTTTTGTTTTTCTTTTTTCTCTCCTAGGACTTTGTCCTATTTTTTGTTTTTTGGGATGGAGTCTCACTCTGTTGCCCAGGCTGGAGTGCAGTGGCGCGATCTCAGCTCACTGCAACCTCTGCTTCCCGGGTTCAAGCAATTCTCCTGCCTCAGCCTCCTGAGTAACTGGGATTACAGGCACACACCACCATGCCTGGCTAAGTTTTGTATTTTTAGTAGAGACAGGGTTTCACCATGTTGGTAAGGCTGGCCTCGAACTCCTGACCTCGTTATCCGCCCACCTCAGCCTCCCAAAGTGCTGATATTACACTTAAAAAAAATTTTTTTTTAAATGCACTGTAAAAACATCACATAGTCTAACCTCAAAATAATTATCCCTTTTTGGAAACCCAGGATTCAGCGTAGGCTCTGCCCAGAACCCGGAGATCCAGTTAAAAGATAGAAAGTCACTATCTAAATAAAATTGGTCTTCTTATACAAACCTATGATACATTTATATAATATTATGTTTGATTTAGCATCCATCTTTAATCTCCCTCTAACACCACCAGGCTTTTTCACTCTGTACCTTATGTAAATTTTGCTATTTGATTTTTACCTGAGTTGTTTTCTTTAATATGCAAATTTCAGGCTATTTAGTTGACAACTGCCTAGGGTTGTGAAACAGGTTATCAAGAACCTGAAAGTTTAAGATAGGAAAAAATGGGGGGTCTTTATGAATCTATAAGATGTATTTCTATTGGCATGTCTAATACACCTATATTTATGTGTTGTGTACACAATGTTTCACTACTGAAAATATATAAAAGAGCTCTAATTAATTGGCTTGAGGAAAAATAAAAGCACTTAAATACTTTATCAGAAAAAGGAAAGACTAGTCAAATGCTTTTTCAAGTTTATATGACTTAGGTAAAATATTTAATAAATAAGCTAGTTTTTAAATTATTGGTAAAGTAATATTAGAAACATCTTAAGAATTACCAGCATACATTTTTGTTTACATATATTAATCAAGCAATTTCATACTTATCCCTCCCAAATACTGGCAGGGATACTGTGTCAAAATTTGGCACAGGGGTTACAAAACTATAAACCCAGCACAAGACAGAATGATCCTTGTTTGTGTAATCTTTAATAAAAAAAAATTAATATTGGTTAAAACAATAGCTACATCTTGAATTATTTAGTAAAATTACCATAACTTCAATCTTGTGGCTTTAAGCAGTCTAGTCCACAGGCTGTAAGAAGGTTTGTTTTGGAAAAGGACTGTTACTGTCTTTCTTTGAAAGCTAAACTCAAAACTAAGTTCCTCCCAAAGTCCAGGAATGAACAAGGACAGCTTGGAGGTTAGAAGCAAGATGAAGTCATAGAACCAAGTTAGGTCATATCTTTTTCACTGTCTCAGTTATAATTTTCCAGTGGTGGTGGTTTCATAACTTAAAATCATGACTATTGCAGTTTTCATAAATAATCTAGGAAAACACTTAAAATAAAATAATTAGGTAAATGTAATGGGATAAATACTTGTAGACAAACTCATCATAATTTAGAATCTAAAGTTATATTAGGCCAGGCAAGGTGGCTCATGCCTGTAATCCCAGCACTTTGGGAGGCCGAGGTGAATGGATCACTTCAGGTCAGGAGTTCAAGACCAGCCTGGCCAACATGGCAAAACCCATCTCTACTAAAAATACAAAAGTTAGCCAGGCATGGTGGTGCACACCTGTAGTCCTAGCTACTTGGGGAGGCTGAGGCAGAAGAATTGCTTGAACCCAGGAGGCAGACATTGCAGTGAGCCGAGATTGTGCCACTGCACTCCAGCCTGGGTGACAGAGTAAGTATCCATCTCAAAAAAAAAAAAAAAAAAAGGGAACGCTCAAACAGGAATAATTTCATATAAGAAAGAATCTTGTATGGTAAATTTAGTCCTAAAATAAAATGACTAGTTGTTTAAGAAAGAGGATGTTCAGTACAAACCAGAAAGTCCGGGCATGTCATAAATGGTCTGTATAAGTCACAGTAAGAGGATTTATTTTAAAAAAACAACTTTTATATGATCAAATTGTTTACAATAAAAGGGAAATTATAATGATCTTCCTAGAGATCGGGCTTGACGTAAGAAAAACAACACGTATACCCTAAATTATTGGTCAGAACAATGAGATTTTCTTAAGGGTTGATTTACTCTTAATAAATTACAAGAGATATTAATTTTTTTAACCCAAAGTTCAACTTTTATTGCATCCCAGGTTTTTCAACTTTCTCTCCCCTTTTAAAGGGCATGTTTTCTTAAAGGTCTAAAGGAAATGTTTTCTTCCAACATAGTATTCTGTATACTACAGAAGATTTTCTTTTGCCCTTTGGTAACTGGCCTAACAGATTTTATGTTTTATCAAAATAATTTCTATGCTATTATTATTAAGTTTGGTTTGCTTAGGAAAAAACTGAGACTGAAACTTTTTTTAAATTAAGGTTATTACATCTGTGTATCTTTCTGTATGTGCTTTTAAAGTACTTGTGACATTAAGTTACAGGGCTTTTGCCTCCTGGGTCTATAAAGGATACCAAGTCCTGCTAAATCTTAAACACTGACAGCAATTAAAGCTTCATCTTACTTATTTATTTATTTATTTTTGAGACAGAGTTTCACTCTTGTTGCCCAGGTCAGAGTGCAATGGTGTCATCTTGGCTCACTGTGACCTTCGCCTCCCGGGTTCAAGCGATTCTCCTGTCTCAGCCTCCTGAGTAGCTAGGATTACAGTCATGTGCAACAACGCCTGGCTAATTTTGTATTTTTAGTAGAGATGAGGTTTCTCCACGTTGGTCAGGCTGGTCTTGAACTCCCAACCTCAGGTGATCTGCCCACTTCAGCCTCCCAAAATGCTGGGATTACAGGGTGTGAGCCACCGCACCTGGTCAAAGCTTCATCTTTATTGATTGGCATTGTAGATGATGCCAATCAAAATAAACTACATTCCTGAGATACAGGGTCAGAAATTAAAGCCATTCAACTCCTCAAGGCCCAGGGGATATCATGGAAGAGGTGGGCATGTGAGATTATAAGGGCCAATTTTATGAGATAAAGTAAGTTGTTTCTCTGTAAATTAATCATTAATGTCAAAGGCACACTGATGCAAGCCCAGCATATGGACTCCTGTGTCAGAATAACAAGGTTTTCTTGAAACATTAACCAATTCCTTAATAAAGGTTATAAAGGTTATAAAAGGCTTATGGAAGTTACATCTTATGATCAAGATTAAAATTGTATAGGTTGTTTACAAAATTCTGAAAAACAAATTTAATTATCAAAAAGGCTAATCAGAAACTCAAAAGAATGTGACCATTTGTCTCCCCCCTACCTGTGACTTGGAAGCCCCCTCCCTGCTTTGAGTCTTCCTGCCTTTGCTTTGAGTTGTCCCCGCTTTCCAGACCAAACCAATGTACTTCTTACATTTATTGATTGATGGCTCATGTCTCCCTAAAATGTATAAAACCAAGCTGTGCCCCGACCTCGTCAGTACGTCCTGAGGCCGTCACAGGTCCATGTCCTCAACCTTGCCAAAATACACTTTTGAAATTAACTGAGAACTGTCTCAGATTTTCTGGGTCCACACTCTGATTAGTCCAACCTGGAATCACAAGATCACAGACATAAAGCTTCTGTCTCAGCCTTGCTTGGGTCTCAGCCCATGTTTTGCCCCCACACATGGGTGTGTTCAAAGGACTGGAGCATCAGTGTGGTCCTGCCTGGGCCAGCAGTGAGGAGGGCTCCACCTGTCCAGCCATCATCACTACAGACTTCTGGAAAAATCTCAGGTACCTGCCCCAAATAGTGCTTCCCATGGGACAGTTTTCCTTCCCACCTGTACCCCAGGTTCAGGTCAGAGTGCCGTGAACTCTTTGCAAAATGACAGCTATGCAAACCACCCCCCCACCCCTGCAGATTCACAAATCTGTAAAAATCCATGCAAACTCCTTGTTGGCACATTTGTCCCGTGAATCCAAACTTACTTTGCTTTCTCTAACACAGGGTTTCTCAAGCTCAGCAATGTTGACATTTGAGCTGGAGAATTCTTTCCTGTGGGACTGTCCTGTCCACTCTAGGATGTTTAGCGGCATCTCTGGCTCCTCCCCAATGGATGCCAGGAGCACCCTCATTGTCACCCCCAACTGTGACACCCAAAATTGTCTCTAGACATTACCAAATGTCCCCTGGGGGCAAAATCACCTCCCCATTGTGAATGTGATGCCCTACACTATTTCTATAACATTGTCTGTTTAGATTTATTTCATGTCTTCCTTTCAAATTCCCCATCTGTCTTCACCAGGGCACTTTTCGACCTAAATTTCTTGGTTGCAGACTGTTTTCTCGTCTGGCTGAAATCATCTGGTAACAGCAGTGTAATTCCTGTGGGAAGATATACTGAGCATGACCATTTTTGGAGAAAGCCCAGGTTATTCTGGTAGTGAATTGTAAACTGCTCTTTTAGCCACAGGAGAATTGGCCTCAGAGCAGAGGTAAAACATAAAATTAAGGCAATTCAGTAAAATCTTTCCAGAGGCTGTACTTTGCCTGTGGATAAATAAGGACTGTACAGGAGTATCCCTGGCTCCTTCCCCTTCCAAGAGGGCTGGAATTCACTTACAATAAAAGCTCAAGTCTCCAGAAGCAAAGTAACAGAACCTGGGTTTCTGCTACCCCTGGAAAGTTTTCAGTTTCCCAGCTCCACTGAGGACTTTCTCATTGTCAAGATGTTCTGCAAATTTAAAAAGATTGTGTGAATTATTTGTATAAACAAAAATGCACCGTGGCGTATTTTAGTGTTTCTGTTTATCAAATCACTTTCCCAGGTACAAAATGATGTCAAGTGCAAAATTCATCCACAGGACCTCTCATCACACATTATTTTCACAATACCAAGTGGACTCTACTGTCTATTGTTATTGCTTCTCAATTTACATAATTGGCAGATATCTACATATAATAAGGTCATTTTCTATTTTTCTATTGTCAGTACCACTCCTTTTCCTTTTTCTTGTTTTTTTTTTTTTTTTTTTTTTTTTTTTTCTTTTTTTTTTTTTTTGGAGAAGGAGTTTCGCTCTTGTTGCCCAGGCTAGAGTGCAATGGTGCGATCTCGGCTCATCGCAACCTCCACCTCACAGGTTCAAGTGATTCTCCTGCCTCAGCCTCCAGAGTAACTGGGATTACAGACATGCACCACCATGCCTGGCTAATTTTGTATTTTTAGTAGAGACAGGGTTTCTCCATGTTGGTCAAGCTGGTCTTCAACTCCCAACCTCAGGTGATCCGCCCGCCTTGGCCTCCCAAAGTTCTGGGATTACAGGCGTGAGCCACTGTGCCCAGCTGTGGTGTGATCTTGGCTCACTGCAAGCTCCGCCTCCTGAGTTCATGCCATTCTGCTGCCTCAGCCTCCCAAGTAGCTGGAATTACAGGTGCCCACCACCATGCCCAGATAATTTTTTTTTTTTGTATTTTTTTAGTAGAGATAGGGTTTCACCATGTTAGCTAGGATGGTCTCGATCTCCTGACTTCGTAATCCACCTACCGCGGCCTCCCAAAGTGCTGGGATAACAAGCATGAGCCACTGCACCCAACCACCAGTACCACTTCTTAACTAGCTGTGTCTTCCTTTCCATTTTGGATGTTGAGCTAAAACCTCAATTTGCTGAAGTAAGCAATGGCTTTTCTTTGGACATAAGCCAGAACTTGCCTACTAGATGTTTTGGGTTGGTGTTCAAGAGATGATCAGTATGGTGGAATTTTACCATTTGTACTGTTTTGTTGTTTTTACAATTTTTTATTGATACAAATATTTGTACATATTTGTGGGGCAGAAGTGATATTTTATTACATGCAGAGACTGTATAATAATCAAGTCAAGGTATTCATGGTGTTCATTGCCTCAAGTATTTCTCATCACTTTGTGTTAGGATCATTTAAAGTCCTCTCTTCTGGCTATTTGGAAATATACAATTTGAAATATGCAATACATTGTTGTTAACTATAGTCACCCTACTCTTCATTGGAACATTAGAACTTATTCCCTTTATCTAACTGCATGTTTGTACCTATTAACAGATCTCTCTTCATGCCCCCTCCCCAACACATGTTTTTCCTCACCTCTGGTAACCGTCATTCTATCCTCTGCCTTCATGACATCAACATTGTTAGTTCCCACATATGTGTGAGAACGTGTGATATTGGTCCTCCTGTGTTTACCTTAATGTAATCATCTCCAGTTCCAGCCATGTTGCTGCAAATGACAGAATTTCATTCCTTTTTTACGGATGAGTAATATTCCATTGTGTATCAGTACCACATTTTCTTTGTCCATTCGTTCATTGATGGACACTTAGAGGGATTCTGTATCTTGGCTATTGTGAATAGTGCTGCAATAAATATACGAGTACAGGTATCCCTTTGACATACTGATTTCTTTTCCTTTGGATAAATATTCAGTAGCGGGATTGCTGGATCATATGGTAGTTCCATTTCTAGTTTTTTGAGAAATTTCCATACTGTTTTCCATAGAGGATGTACTAATTTACATTCCCTCCAACGGTGTATAAACATTCCCTTTTCTCTGCATCCTCCCCAGCATCTGTTATTTTTTATCTTTCTAATAATAGCCATTCTGACCAGGCATAGTGGCTCACACCTGTAATCCCAGAACTTTGGGAGGCTGAGGTGGGTGGATAACTTGAGCCTAGGAAGTCAAGAACAGCCTAAGCAACACGGTGAAATCCCAGCTCTTAACAACAACAACACACTGAAATACCATGGACAAGACACATGATCCGCAGAGACTCAGGTCAGACGTGAAGGTTATACACCATTGGACTGGTTCTCCGTTAGTGGGCATTTCAGATTCTCTAGGTTAGATGTGAAACATTCTAGATTTTCCACCTCAAAAAAGATGATGCTCACAAATAGAATGAGTGCTGGCATTCTTGTCCCTCTAGAAACCTTTTATAAATGTTCACAAACATTGGGTATTCTGTAATTTTGACTTGACATGAAATTAGTATAGTGATATAGACTTTGTTTTCACAAATGAGGTGGGCTTTTACATTTTGTTTTATTTATTTACTTTTATTTTCATTTTTTCGGAGACAGGGTCTCACTCTGTCACCCAGGCTGGAGTGCAGTGGCACCACCATGGCTCACTGCAGCCTTGACCTCCTGGGCTCAAGCAACCCTCCCACCACAGCCTCCTGAGTAGCTGGGACAAACGTGCGTCCCCAAGCCTGGCTAATTTTGTTAAAATTTTTTGTAGATATGGGGGTTTCACAATGTTGCCCAGGCTGGTCTCAAACTCCTGGGCTCAAGTGATTCACCCACCTTGGTCTCCCAATGTGCTGAGATTACAGATGTGAGCCACTGTGCCTGGGTGCATCACATTTTACCAGGGACATTTGGAGCACTCCGTTTATACTCCTATAACTCAAATGAGTTTATTTGTAGGCATCACTTTTATCCTTGGTTTTTATATATTATACATATATTTAAGACATTTGGCCAGGTGCAGTGGCTCACACCTGTAATCCCAGCACTTTGGGAGACCAAGGCAGGTGGATCACCTGAGGTCAGGAGTTCAAGACCAGCCTGGCCAACATAGTGAAACCCCATTTTTACTAAAAATACAAAAATTAGCTGGGCGTGGTGGCATGTACCTGTAATCCCAGCTACTCAGGAGGCTGAGGCAGGAGAATCGCTTGAACCTAGGAGGCGGAGGTTGTGGTGAACTGAGATTGTGTCGCTGCACTCCAGCCTGGGCAACAGAGTGAGAGTCTGTATCAAAAAAGAAAAAAAAAGAAAAAGTTTTAACTCTCTATAAAATCATCTCCCATGTCCAGCCTGAGGTAGTTAAGCCAGAAAGTAACATGGAAATTTGCAAGATGCAAACAAACATTAAAAGAGAATCTACAGATAAGAAATATAGAACATAGGAAATATCTTTCTGAGAGAAAAATTATTAATAATACGTTCATTCTTGTTACCAATTTGGTGTTTAATAAATGTGTCTTGAATGAATGTATGGGTAAAAACTAGATTTTTTCTCTCAATATGAAAATAAATACCTATATACCTTGTTGTATATAGGTATACAAGTACCTGTATGTCTTGGTGTTCTATCTTTGAGGTTCATTCTAATTTAAGCAGGCCAGGAATAGAATTAAATACAAACGCATGGACTGGAAGGCCTAGTTCCCAAACTAAATAGAAGTAACTGGACAAGGAAACAGATTTTTGCCTTGATTTGAGGAAAGAGGCATTAAGACCTAGCCGTGTATATATATACACACACACACACAAACACACACACCTAGCCGTGTATATATATACACACACACACGTATATGTGTGTGTATATGTGTATGTAAACATATGTATATTTTTTTCTTACAGAGAAGTCTACCTATACCTTTTCGAGTGACTCCCTTGTTTAAAACAACAATATCTGATTAGAGTTAACAATACTAATTGCAATTGTTTATTATTTATTTATACTTAAGTGCCAGGCACCATGCTAAGAATTTCATACGTATGATCTCATTTCGCTTTTCTCTTTCAGCCCTCTGAAAGAGTTGACTTCATCTAGCATAGGAAGAAATAGATTCTTGAAGAAGTTAACTTACTAAAGTTTGCCCAGCTAGAAAGTAATCTAACCCTACTTTGTTGGAGTCCAGGGTTCGGGATCTTAACTGCTTCTCTGCACAGTACTTTGTTTAGGGACAGGAGTTGTCAAACTAAGATTTTTTTTTTTTTTTCACTTGCATCGTTAGCCTCAAAGTGAATGCATCACTACCAGGTGGAGAAGATTATCCTACAGGGATTATTTCCTCATTCAATCCATCAAGTTCAGTCAGTTGGTTTTACTTCAAACTGTAAAAAATATGCCGGAATCAAACATTCTGGCTTCCCACAGGTACATGAAAGCAAACAGGTGGCGTCATTGGAAGGCATTGGTGACTAGGTGAAATGTCATCCAAGACAATGTTTCATAAAGACAAAGTTTCATAAAGACACAGGCAGATTTTGCCCACAATTTCACTTCCCTAACTCTTATCTAATGTCACTATCCTCCCTTCACAGTGGGAATAATACAATGCTTTTTTCATCCAGGGATCTGGCAGTTTTACTGGTTGTCATTGTATTTATCAAATATGATGATGATTGTTCTAATATCTTATCACTTCCTTTAAGAAATCTATTACTCAATTTAAAAGATACAGGATAGAATAATGCAATTTATAAATAACATATAAAAACATATAAAAACATGTCCTTAAATTCCACTATTGTAATAGTAACCTCGCTTCTTAAACAATAATGCTAGTATTCTTATTATCAATGTCTTTTATTTTATCCTGTAGGAAATTATTCACTTGTACAAATAAAATAGAACTACTCAGGATTTTTAAAAATGATCCTTCCCTCCTTCATTTTGGGTAATATTTGAAGAACCATTGTTCAGGAGAAAATACCGTGAATGTAGACTAAGAGATATCCACAAGATTCATGGGGACAAAGGAAACACATAATAAAGAAAACCTAGAGTTTGCAAAACAAATAGAACTTGGTAACTGTCCTTCCTCTGCCCTGAGCTGCCAGTCTCCTTCCCCCTAACTTTATGAGCAGTGAAAACTTCCTATCAAACGTACCCCGGAAGACGTTTTCCAGGAAAAGAAAGCAACCCCCTTGACTAGACAATGAGTGGCTGTCAAGCCCAATTTGTTCCTAGATCCAGCTGGGGACTGGATCCACTTCCCATGCAGCTGTGCACAGCAACTGATCTTCTCCAGATGTGGAACAATGAGGCTTTCAGCAGGACGTATCCTATGGTGAGTGCTAGACAGAACTCAAAGGCTGGAGATGGAGAGGGATAGTGTTGAGAGCCAGGGAAGGGTTAAAAACCTCACCCTCTAACCTGAAGAGCTACGTTATAGGTTTTCACACACATTGGTTAGTAGAAAAGGAGGCCAAAATGAAAAGCAGAAAATTCTTCGTAAGCTGGAGTTTCTAAAGTGCAGTGCTCTTCATTTCAGGTTTATAATGCAATCAGCACTAAACCAATGCTGTTTCATAGAACACTTGAAGATAACTGCTTTGATGAGTCCACAGAACTTATTTAACAACTTATGCTAAAACTTGGGATGTGTATGACATTTTGGAAGAAAAAAGGAAAATAACGAACTGTCGGATTGGGAAGAGAGATTGAAACCCAACTATTTCTTCTAAGTTGTGATACTAAGTAGTCGTGATGATTAAATATATCTCTTTTATGTCTAGCTTTTTCAATGCTCTCCTCCCATACTTAGGGCACATCGCTAGAGCTGCTAGGAAGAGAGGGCCGAATACACAGCCCCGCCCTTGGCATACGTGGTCTAATTTCAAGGGATTGCTTAAAATAGAATTCTCTGCTAGAGCTAATTGGTGTCAAATATGAGAAGAAAATTATCCTTTCATAGAAGGGGAAAGTCTGCCTTCGTTCAATGGTGTGCCCTGCGCAATGATCGTGCCGTCAGGTTTCACAAAAGCCTCTTTGTACCAAACACTGCTGATGCAATGAATGTGACCACAGCAGAGCCTGTGCCCTCTTTTGTTGCTGAATGTGGACTCCTACAGCGCAGTGCTACCTACTTCCCCAGCTTCGTTTTCTCATAATAACCGCTTTGCATTTTTGGGACTTTAACGAAGTGTTGTAGCCCAGAGCTTTTCAGATCTATGATTAACAGGAATTTTAATATGCTGCACTTTCGAATAGGTTTGCCAAGCTCCTGACGGTTTCCCTAATCAACCAGGAACTTAAATATCACCAAACTACTCACAAAAAGCCTCAGCTGCAAAATGCATATCCTGCCAGGTGTAAGGTTTCTGTCTAGACCAATGAGAAGGGCTTGAAGGTCACTGAATTCCCACACGGTGTCATGCGCCTTTCCAGGTCCTGAAGACACATCAGAAAGGATTTTCACATGTATGTATCCATCCTTTCATTCATTCAATTCCCTTAGTTATTTGGGGCCTTATGTGTGACATCTCTTGGTAGATCCTGAGTGGAGCAGGTTAATCAGAGGGGGGCAAGAGAGCAGAATCAAAGTTAAAAATTACATCATCTCTGGAAAAAAACGAGCTGTAGAAGACATTGTGTTAGATCCTACTATTGAAGCAATGTATAATTCCCAAAGAGTATAATTATATTGTAATTTAGAGGAGAATGTCATTATTCTCGAGAGATATATATTTAGGGGTAAAGTATCATGATGTCTATGATATCAAACAGTTTAGCAAAACGTGTATACATATGTGTGTGTATGGACACATACGGATTCCACTGTGGTCACATTCATCAGATCAGCAGTGTTCAGGTACAAAGAGGATTTTGTGGAACCTGACAGCATGATCATTGCCACTATATATATATATATATGTACACATATGTATATATACACATATACACACACATGTATAATGTGTATATACTGTGTACATAAGGTCATGCCTCTCTTAACAATGAGGACATGTTTTGAGAAATCCATTGTTATGGCCAGGCACGGTGGCTCACACCTGTAATCCCAGCACTTTGGGAAGCTGAGGAGGGCAGATCACCTGAGGTCAGAAGTTCGAGACCAGCCTGGCCAAGATGGTGAAACTCTGTCTCTACTAAAAATACGAAAATTAGCCAGACATGGTGGTGCACTCCTATAATCCCAGCTACTGGGGAGGCTGAGGCAGGAGAATCGCTGGAACTCGGAAGTGGGAGGTTGCAGTGAGCCAAGATCACGCCACTGCACTCCAGCCTGGGCAACAGAGCAAGACTCCGTCTCAAAAAAAGAAAAAAAAAAAAAAGAAAGAAATGCATTCTTAGACAACTTTGTTGTGCAAACATCACAGAGTGCACTTATACAAACCTAGATGGTATAACCCATGATGCACCTATTTCCTTCAGGCTACCAACCTGTACAGCATGGGACTTTACTGAATACTGTAGATAATTGTAACACAATGGCTTTTGTGCATCTAAACATAGAAAGGATGCAGCAAGGGCTAGGAGCGGTGGCTCATGCCTGTAATCCCAACACTTTGGGAGGCCAAGGTGAGTGAATCACCTGAGGTCACCCTGGCCAACATGGCAAAACCCCGTCTCTACTAAAAATAAAAAAAATAGCTGGGTGTGGTGGCGGGCACCTGTAATCCCAGCTACTAAGGAGGCTGAGGCAGGAGAATTGCTTGAACCCAGGAGGTGGTTGCAGTAAACCAAGATCATGCCACTGCTCTCCAACCTGGGTGACAAGAGCAAAACTCCATCTCAAAAAAAAAAAAAAAAAAAAAAAAGGAATGGTACAAGCAAAATCCAGTATACAGTATAAAAGACAAAAATTGGTACACCTGTGTTTGGCACTTACTATGACTGTGGAGCCTGTGGGACTGGCAGTTGCTCTGAGTCAGTGAGTGAGTGCAGAGTGAGTGTGAAGGCCGAGGACATGACTTTCCACTCAACACTGTTCACTTAGGCTAGATTAAATTCAATTAAAAATTTCTTTCTTCAATAATAAATTGATCTTACCTTACTGTCACTTTTTTACTTTAAAAACCTTTTCATTTTTAAAAAACCTTTGGACCCATTTGTAATAACACAGCTTATAACACAAACACATTGTACAGTTGTAACAAATTTTCTTGCTTTATGTCCTTATTCTATCAGCATTTTTCTATTTTTAAATTTTTTTTTTAGTCTTAAAACTTTTTCTTAAAAACTAAGATACAAACACACACACATTAGCCTAAGACCACACAGGGTCAGGGTCACCAATATCACTGTCTTCTGATATCTGGTCCCACTGGGAGGTCTTCAGGGGCAAGGCCACCCGTGAAGCTGCATCTCCTGTGATCACAGTCCATCTTCCGGATACCTCCTGAAGGACCTCTCTGAGACTGTTTTACAGTTAACTTTTTTTCTATAAAGAGAAGGCATACACTCTAAAATAATGATAAAAAGTATAGGCTAGTAATACCTACACCAGCCACACTGTCATTTATTATCATTACCCAGCATTATGTATGGTATGTAATTGTATGTGCTGGATTTTTATATGATTGGCCCCACAGTGGATTTGTTTACAGTGCTACATTGTGATGTTAGGACAGCTATGATATCAGTAGGCCTTAGAAATTTTTCAGCTCCGTTATTATTTTATGGGGCCATCATCATATATATATATATATATATAATGTGTATATGTCTCTCTTTAAAGATAGCAGATACGGGCCGGGTGCCGTGGCTCATGCCTGTGTTAGATATGAGTTCTAAATTTATCTTCAAAGAGTAAATATGTCAGTATGTTCAATTGTTTGCCTTCTACTTTTAAACTTAACTTCCTCATAAAGCAACCTTTCTCCATTACCCACTCCACCCTGACTTATTACCTGCTCCACCCTGACTCATTCTGATTACCTACTCCATGCTGACTCATTCCGATTACCTGTTCCACCCTGACTCATTCTGATTACCTGCCCCGACTTATTCGGATTATCTGTTCCACCGTAACTCATTCTAATTATCTACTCCACCCTAACTCATTCAGATTTCCTGCTCCACCCTGACTCATTCAGATTACCTGCTTCACCCTGACTCATTCCTATTACCAACTCCACGCTGACTTATTCTGATTACCTGCTCCACCCTAACTCATTCCAATTACCTGCTTCACCCTGACTCATTCTGACTACCTGTTCCACCCTGACGCATTCCGATTTCCTGCTCCACCCTGACTCATTCCGATTTCCTGCTCTGCCATAACCATTTTTCCCACCAAACCACTCACCCTGTCACTCTCTTTAAATTAGCCAATCAGAATTACTTTAGCCTGTGCGGTCTAACCCTAGCCAATAGGGGAAGAACACAGCAGCAGGGGCCACATGCCTCAGGGATAAGAATCCCTTCCCCTCCCTGGTCCAACTGTGCACTCACCATTGCTCCATCTGTAAGGGTGGACCTTTCTATAGAAGTACATTGCCTTGCTGAGAATTAAAAATAAAAATTTATATTCGAGTGCTATTTCTTTTGCAGCACCGAAATTTTATTTATAACAATTTGGGGGCTCCCCGTGATTTTTATTCCCCTCCAGGGCGGTCTCTGGTTCTCTCTTGTGAGGAGGCGCACCCCGCCTCCTTGTGGCAGCCTCAGGGATGAGCAATCAGGACCCACCCAGTTGGAGGATTAACCCCAGCGCTCAGCAAGGCGGAAAGAAACTGGCCAACAACCTGGCTTAAAGGAGCCTCACACACTGCAGCGATGACTGCACAGACCAAGGAAGGAGAAGCCGCGGTTGCTGGTAAAGTACTTCCTTGTTGGTAACATTCTGGAGGGCTAAATGTGTGTGTGCGTGAATGATCGCAAACGACCGTACTTGTGGTGGTGGTCCTGTGGATGGTGACAAGTCCTACCGGTAGACGGAGTGAGTGGGTACCCTCCGCGGTTCCGTAGCTACCTCATATGGCTTAGGACGGATCCTGCCACGGATTTATACAGGCAGGCCAACACCAAGAGGGGCTTAATGCTCCCTTGTGGGGAGCAGCCAGAGAGGCAACGCGAGTGGTAAGTGTGCAGGGGACCTTCAGAGGGGGAAAGGGAGGGAACAGGTCAACCTCCTAGAGCAGCAAGGCAAGACACCTTCTGGTTTGAGGGGTCCAGCCTTCTGGAACAGGCAAGGCAAGACGCCCTTGATTTTAGGGGTTGAGCCTTCCGCAAATTTCAGGGGGTTGAACCTCACACAAACCTCCAGTAGTAAGAAAAATATTCAGAACTCTCCTTTCCTTTCTTCTGGGGTGGGGGAGAAGGAGTAGCTCCACTCCCACCAGTCCCTCCCCTAGGGGAAGGAGAAGGAGAGGGGCGAACAGTAGCATAAGTGGCTGGCAGAGAAAGAGACAGAGAGTCAAAGAGAGAGAGAGAAAAAGAGACAGAGACAAAGAGGGAGTCAGAAAGAGAGAGAGAGTAGTAAAGAGAAAACAGTGTACCCTATTCCTTTAAAAGCCGGGGTAAATTTAAAACCTATAATTAATAATTGAAGGTCTTCTCCATGACCCTATAACACTCCAATACCACCACCTTGTTGTCAGTGTAAACAAGGTTGTAACCCAAAAGCACTGAGGCGACTGACAACCCGGAGCCTTCCTAATCAAAAATCCTTAACCCAGTAACCCGTGGATGGCCCAGATGCATTCAATCTGCAGCGGCAACTGCTTTGCTAACAGAAGAAAGTAGAAACATTTTTAGAGTAAACTTCATTGTGAACACACCTCATCAGGTCAGAACTATCCTAAGTCAAAAAGAGAGAAAAAAAAAAGATAGCTTACTGACTCAAGAACCTTAAAGTATGAGGCTATTCTGTTAGAAAAAGATGATTTAACATTAACCACTGAAAATTCTCTTAACCCAGCAGGTTTCCTAACAGGGGACCTAAATCTCAATTACCATACAAAGGTCCAACCAGACCTAGGGGGAACTCCCTTCGGGCCAGGACCACAGGTGGTTCCTCCCGGGTGATTGAAGGAAAAAGACACAATGGGTATTCAGTAAGTGATAAGGAAACTCTTGCAGAAGCAGAGTTAGGAAAATTGCCTAACAGTTGTTCTGCTCAAACGGAGCTGTTTGCACTCAGCCAAGCCTTAAAGTACTTACAGAATCAGGAAGGAGCTATTTATACCAATTCTAAGTTACTATGGACTGAACGAAGTCTTGTTAATAGCAAAGAATAATTGAAATCCCAAACTTATAAGGTTTTCAACAGAAGTAAAGTTTGCTAAAAGTTAAGAGTGTAACGTGTATTATGCTAACTTCTAATCTTGTGGCCTTAGACAGTCTAGTCCACAGACATGAAGGAAGTTCGCTTTGGAAAAGAACGTTACCATCTTTGAGAAAAAACAAAGAGGGGGGGATAATTTATGTAAAAAGGAATATTATATGGTAAATTCTTGTCCTAGAATAAATGAACTGGTTGTTTAGAGAAAGGGATGTTTGCAACAAGTCAGAAAGTTGAGGTATGTTGAAGAATTGTCTGTGAAAGTTGTGGAAAAAAAAATTATAAAAAGGAATTTATGCAAGAAATGTTGTATAATTCAAAAGTAATTAGGCCTCCTGAATGTAAAACTATTGAAGAAACAGTTTATGTGCAAGATGTGTAAGGAAAGTAAAATATACTTTTGGTAAAAGGGTTATAAGGAGATATAAGAATGTAAATGGCTAAAAAAATAGTTTGTTTTAAAGGTTTAACCAAGTTTTGAAATGTTAATTGAAAAGGAAATTCTGTGTGTAAACATATTGGCTAAAGTTAATGTCCAGTTCTCAGAGAAACTGGACATTAAAATAAAAGCACAACAGGTTTTTCTTAAAGCACTAACCTGCTCTTTACAAAAATTATAAAAGTTTCAAAAGAGTCTATACAAATCTTACCTTATGGTCAGACATTAAAAATTGGATAAACACATCTACAAGATTTTATTAAAATTAAGTTTAATGTTAATAACACACTAATATAAAGGTGAAATTTAGCTTATCTGATATAAATATCATACAGGAAGCATGGGCAAATATAAAACGGTGTTTGACTTTCTTTGGTCTAAAAAAATAATAAAAATAGGTGCTAAAGAAAATTTCTCAGTAAGAAGGCGCCAAGGACTATAAAGTCCACTGCTGATGTCCCAACATTTAAAACAAAAGATCAATTTCTTAGAAATTATATACTTGGTTTATCTTCCACTTTCCTTTCTCTCAAAACTAAAAGTCTTTTAGCACAGGTACCAGTCCTAGAATTTCTGGTAAACCAGCACCAGCCTGAGGATCACATTCTCATCAAAGGTTGGAAAGAAGGAAAACTAGAGCCAGTTTGGGAAGGACCTTGCCTTGTGCTGCTAACCACTGAGACTGCTGTTCTGCAGCGGAAAGGGGATGGACTCATCACACCCAAGTCAAGAAAGCGCCACCCCCTCCAGAGTTGTGGGCCATAGTCCCTGGGGAAAACCCTACCAAACTAAAGCTAAGAAAAATTTAATTCTCTTTCATCTATTCTATTACTCTTTCTTCCTTCCTCGTTCTATTGCTGACCATCTAGTTATTAACATAAGCAAGTCAATTTCACCTCAAACTATTGCATTTGATGTTTGCCTTGTTTTATACCCTGTGGGAACTTACCAAGTCAAAGACAGCTCTCTACTTCAGAAAAGTACCTCTGTCCCTCCTGACTCTCCTCAGATTAGGCATTAGTGAATTGGGACCATTTAATCCGAGGAGATTTTGATAAAGACCCCAGTGTCTACCAGGAGTCTTGCCATCCTGATGTAGAGCTTTTGTGCCATAGTTGGTCCAACATTCCATGGACCACTAAAGAGCAAGGATGGACTGCCCCAACCGGTTTTTGTAATTTCCTAAAACCGTACATTCATGGTTCTAGAGGGACAGCCCCTCACTAACTCAGCTAAACTAGTGCAATCCTATACAGGTTATTATCGTGAATCCTCGAAGTTCTTCCCCTTTTCCAAGCCAGTTCCCTTCTTTAAGCCAGTTTTATGGTATGGGGGCTGAGGTTTCAGGGACAGACCCTATTGGATTCTTTAAAATGCATTTCTTTGATCCCCCACCACCTGCACCTTCTTTTACGCCTTCTTCCAAAACCTTTCAGAGTGGAATAATTGCTCCTCTTCCATCTAAGCAGAAGACCAAGATAGCTATCGTAGAAGTTAAAGACTTAAAACAAATGTTGGCAATTAAAACAGGATACCAAGATGCAAATGCCTGGTGGGAATGGATCAAATATTCTGTCCAAACGTTAAACAAAAGCAATTGTTACGCTTGTGCACATGGCAGGCCGGAGGCCCAGATTGTCCCCTTTTCAGTAGGGTGGTCCTCCAGTTGACTAGGCATGGGCTGCATGGTAGCTCTTTTCCAGGATTCTGCAGCCTGGAGTAACAAGTTGTGTCATGCTCTCCCTCTGCTATATCCCGAAGTCCGGCACCCTGTGGGTCAGCCCCCGAGGGCCATCCAGCTTCCGTCTCCCAACACTAAGTTCACTTCGTATCTCTCACAATAGGGAGGAAACTTAGCATTCCTTGGAGACCTGAGGGGATGCAGAGAGCTTAAGAATTTTCAAGAGCTTCTCAATCAGTCAGCCCTTGTTCATCCCCCAGCGGATGTGTGGTGGTATCGTGATGGACCTTTACTGGGCACTCTGCTGAATAACTGGAGTGGCACTTGTGCTTTAGTCCAGTTGGTTATCCCTTTCACCCTGGCACTTCATCAACCAGAGGAAAGAAAAATAAGACATCGTAATGCAAGACAAGCCCCTTATTGGTCTTTCAACTCTCATGTCTGTTTAAACGCAATTGGAATCCCACGAGGAATACCAGATCAATTTAAAGTCTGCAATCAAATAACTGCAGAATTTGAGTCAATATTTTGGTGGGTGACAATTAATAAAAATGTAGATTGGATAAACTACATCTACTACAACCAACAGCCATTTATTAACTACACTAGAGATGCGGTTAAAGGAATAGCTGAGCAATTAGGGGTTACTAGCCAGATGACTTGGGAAAATAGTATAGCCTTAGACTTATATTAGCAGAAAGAGGAGGAGTTTGCATCATGATTAAAACTCAATGTTGTACCTTCATCCCAAACAACACCACCCCTGATGGAAGTATAACAAAGGCATTGCAGGGTCTGACTGCTCTGTCCAGTGAGTTAGCTAACAACTCAGGGGTAAATGACCCCTTTACAGGGTGGCTAGAAAAGTGGTTTAGTAAATGGAAAGGATAATGGCCTCAATTCTTATTTCCCTCGCAGCCATAATGGGTGCTGTGTCACACCATGCATCCGTGGGTTGGTGCAGAGGTTCATAAAAATGGCACTTACTAAAACCTCCCTTAACTATCCTCCACCTTATCCAGAGAAGCTTGGAAAATCAAACAGAACAACTAAGCCAAGACATGTTAAAGAAGTTTGAAGAGAAAGAACTGTAAGGAAAGGCAAGAGCAGGGATTGTTAGATATGAGTTCTAAATTTCTCTTCAAATAATCAATATGTCAGTATGTTCAACTCTTTGTCTTCTACTTTTAAACTTAACTTCCTCGTAAAGCAACCTTTTTCGATTACCTGCTTCACCCTGATGCATTCTGATTACCTGCTCATTCTCCACTCTGACTCATTCCAATTTCCTGCTGTGTCATAACCATTTTTCCTGCCAAACCACTCACCCCATCACTCTCTTTAAATTAGCCAATCGGAATTACTTTAGCCTGTGCGGTCTAACCCTAGTCAATAGGAGAACGACACAGCAGCAGGGGCCACGTGCATCAGGGATAAGAACCCCTTCCCCTCCCCTGTCCAAATGTGCGCTCACCATTGCTCCATCTGTAAGGGCGCACCCTTCTACAGAAGTACATTGCCTTGCTGAGAATTAAAAAGAAAATTTTATATTTGAGTGCTATTTCTTTTGCAGCTCCAAAACTTTATTTATAGCACCTATAATCCCAGCACTTTGGGAGGCTGACGTGGGCAGATCACCTGAGGTCAGGACTTGGAGACCAGGCTGACCAACATAGAGAAACACTATCTCTACTAAAACTACAAAATTACCCAGGTGTGGTGGTGCATGCCTGTAATCCCAGCTACTCAGGAGGCTGAGGCAGGAGAATTGCTTGAGCCTGGGAGGTGGAGGTTGGAGGTGAGCTAAGATTGTGCCATTGCACTCCAGCCTGGGCAACAAGAGCAAAACTCTCTCCAAAAAATATAAATAAATACAATAAAAAATAAAGATAGCAGATATTGCAAAACAGGAAAAATTGGTGAACCTAGATGAAGAATCTAGGGATGTTTGTTGTATTTATCATGCACCCATTTGTGTTGTTTTGAAATTTTTTCACAATACAAAATTAGAGGAAAAGATATCATCTCTCATCTCAAGGAGCTTACAATCTATAGACCAAATATTTTTTCTAATAAAAAGATGAAGAGGACTAGATCATAGGGTCAGATATCATTGGTGGGGCACGAGAAAGCTGCCTCCACAAATCCCAGCTCCCAGAAGGCGGGACTGTGGCAGATGGGTTGGGTTCGCCTGAGCCCCCACTTCTGCCCAGAGGTTTTAGCAGGTTCCTGAGGACTGGACTGGGCCCTGGGCGGGCACAGAGCAGACTCTTTGACCCACAATGGAGGCCCTCAGAAGACCAAGAATCCAAATGTGGTAGAAGTTATTAAGAAATAATTTTAGGCAGATAGAGAGGAAAAGGGGTCCTTGGAAAGTTTTTGTGTCTTTTAAAGCAGCTCCTCAAATGTTTATTTCTTTTCCTGTTTTTTTTTTTTTTTTAGATGGAGTTTCGCTCTTATTGCCCAGGCTGGAGTGCAGTGGGCCATCTCGGCTCATTGCAACCTCCGCGTCCCGGGTTCAAGCAATTATTCTACCCCAGCCTCCTGAGTAGCTAGGATTACAGGTGCCTGCCACCAAGCCCGGCTAATTTTTTGTATTTTTAGTAGAGACAGGGTTTCTCCATGTTGGCCAGGCTGGTCTCGAACTACTGACCTCAGGTGATCCACCTGTCTCGGCCTCCCATAGTGCTGGGATTACAGGCATGTGCCACCTCGCCTGGCCCAAATGGTTCTTGACTAACAGGAAAGCCCTAGCTCTTAGAGCTGGGCAGGCAAGCTTTGATATGCAAATGCAGGCCATTAGAAACTAGTTCCACTCAAACATGGTGATTCCTGCCCTCTTCTCTTTGCCCTCACATAAGCCTGGCAACAAGGCTACCCTCCCATATCCCCACATGTGTAGAACATCATGGCGCCCTGCATTTGCATATTAAAAGGCTAGGGTGGGAGGGCCAGTTTTTTTCACTGGGCTATATGAATGACATGCCTGGTCAAACCAATCCCCTGAGCCCTATGCAAATCAGACACCGCCTCCTCCAGCCTCTTCCTGTACCTAGCATGCAGGATCTCTCTAGGCTTTGGAGCCTACCTCCCTCTGTCTCTGAGCAGGGGAGCTTCTTCCTTCTTTCTTCTCCCTTCCTTCTTGCCTATTAAACTCTCCCCTCCTTAAAACCACTCCCTGTGTGTACCTGTGATTTTTTCCAATTTGACGTGAGATGAAGAACCTGGTGTTCCTCCACTCATCGGAGTCATATCACAAGGTCTCCTGGCCAAGTCCAAGGAGGACTGGAGAGGGGCCTGTGCTCTACAGAGTCCCTCACCTCAGCCTGTGCCAGGCCTTCGTGCTGCAGGTGCACCACAGATGCGGATGTCCCAACAGCACTTGGATGGATATTTAGTGAAGGGGAAAGCAGAAAGGATGCTTATAAATATAAATCAGAAAGAAGATGGACCAAACCCCCTGCTTTGTCTTGGCTCAGAAGGGCTTTCCAGAAGGCCATGGAAGATGGCATGGGATGCCACCAGCTAGCCAGATCACACGTAGTGATGTTCACACTCAGGTTGACCTTTCTGACACCTTGTGATGGTTAATACTGAGTGTCAATTTGATCGGATTGAAGGATGCAAAGTATTGATCCTGGGTGTGTCTGTGAGGGTGTTGCCAAAGGAGATTAACATTTGAGTCAGTGGACTGGGAGAGGCAGACCCACCCTCAATCCAAACGGGCACCATCTAATCAGCTGCCAGCACAGCTAGAATAAAGCAGGCAGAAGGTAGAAGGAACTGAGTGGCTGAGTCTTCTGGCTTCCATCTTTCTCCTGTGCTGGATGCTTCCTGCCCTGGAACATCAGACTCCAAGTTCTTCAGCTTTTGGACTCTTGGACTTACACCAGTGGTTTGCCAGGGACTCTCAGGCCTTTGGCCACAGACTGAAGGCTGCGCTGTCGGCTTCTCTGCTATAAGGTTTGAGGACTTGACTGGCTTCCTGGCCCCTCAGCTTGCAGATGGCCTACTGTGGGACTTCACCTTGTGATTGTGAGTTAATTCTCTTTAATAAACTCCCCTTCATATATACATCTATCCTATTAGTTTAGTTCTGTCCCTCTAGAGAATGCTGAGTAATACGTGCCTCAACGTCAGGGTTCCTTGGCCGCCTTGTTTTTTTTTTTTGAGACAGAGGCTCACTCTGTCACCAGGCTGGAGTGCAGTGGTGTGATCTTGGCTCACTACAACCTCCGCCTCCCTGGTTCAAGTGATTCTCTCTCAGCCTCCCGAGTAGCTGGAACTACAGGCACATGCCACCATGCCCAACTAGTTTTTGTAATTTTAGTAGAGATGGGGTTTCATCATGTTGGCCAGGATGGTCTTGATCTCCTGACCTCGTGATCCGCCCACCTCAGCCTCCTAAAGTGTTGGGATTACAGACATGAGCCACTGCACCCGGCCATTCCTTGGCCCTCTAATGCCTTTGATGTATGGGCCACCTCAGCTGGCAGTCCTAGACAATGCCCCCATCCTTGACTCTCACAGACAACCTAACTCCAGCCTCAGCCGTGCTACCATCTGGAGGTCAAACCCCAGAATTCTGTTTTGGTAGATTTGCTCCACTCCAAATGCATCCCCCTAAAGCTCCAATGAGGCCTCAGTATAACTTGCAATAGGCTGTTTTTCTTTCTGAGTCCTAGCTACAGATAAAGCTGGGTCAGGTGGTCCTCAAGGTCCCTTTTAGTTGTAAAAATCATTGGACTTGACCTCTTGCTAATGCCCACGTCCTAAGTAAACTGAGACCGTCCATTTCCTCCTTCCCCTTTCCTTCTCTTGCTGAGTAAGAATTATTTCTTTTCACTGATAAAACCAACCCCTCTGTCATCTGTGTTCTTGCATCCTTCATGCGTCTTCTGGGAGGTTGCTCTATTTATTCCTCTTTTCTTTTTTCTTCTTTTTCTTTTCTCTCTCTTCTCTTCTATTTATTCCTGCTCTATTTATTCCTCTTTTCTTTTCTCTCTTCTCTTCTCTGATGGAGTCTCGCTCTGTCGCCCGGGCTGGAGTGCAGTGGCCGAATCTCAGCTCACTGCAAGCTCCGCCTCCCGGGTTCACGCCATTCTCCTGCCTCAGCCTCCCGAGTAGCTGGGACTACAGGCGCCCGCCACTGCGCCCGGCTACTTTTCTGTATTTTTTAGTAGAGACAGGGTTTCACCATGTTAGCCAGGATGGTCTCGATCTCCTGACCTCGTGATCCGCCCGTCTTGGCCTCCCAAAGTGCTGGGATTACAGGCTTGAGCCACCGCGCCCGGCCTATTTATTCCCCTTTTCTCTTTGATCTCTTGGGGGCTCTTAGTTCTCAAGCAGCACATCCAGCCTGCAGGGTTGGTCGCCAGCTTCTCAGTTATTCCTTTTTAGACGAGTAAGAAAATGAGTAAAGGAGGAGGGGTGGCCTGGGTGCCCTGCTTGGGTTCAGCGCTCAGAGAGTGGGCAGACGCTGAGGGGTGGCTTTGCCTGCACAGCCAGTCCTGGGTGGGATGTGGGAAGGGCCAGGACAGAGCTCCCTGACACTGAGGAGGACAGGCTGCGGGCACCGAGGTCTGTGTCAGGAAGGATGGAGAGACAGGCACGCAGGAGTCCTGGGCTCAGCAGGATGAACGTCTGGTTTTGTGGGACCAGATGCTGAGTTCTGAATCCACTGTACCTACAAAGAAGTTTTTGTTCTCCTCAGACATAGTTGAGAAGAACAACTTGCTCAGTTGTATTTTTTAAAATTTTATTGCTTTTAGTGACAGGGTCTCACTTTGCTGCCCAGGCTGGAGTGCAGTAGCATGATCATAGCTCTCTTCAGCTTCAAACTCCTGGGCTCAAGTGAGCCTTCTAAGTAGCTGGGACAACAGTCATGTGCCACTGCGCTCAGCTAATTTTTAAACTTTTTTTTAGAGATGGGATCTTGCTGTGTTGCCCAAGCCTGGGCTCAAGCAATCCCCCCACCTCAGTCTCCCAAGTTGCTGGGATTATAGGCATGAGCCCCTGCACCTGGCTTTCAGTTGGTTTTTATTTTATTTCAAGACAGTTTCTATCTTTTTGCCCAGGCTGGAGTACAGTGGCATAATCTCAGCTTACTGCAACCTCTGCCTCCTGGCTTCAAGTGATTCTCCTGCCTCAGCCTCCTGAGTAGCTGGGATTACAGGTGCCTGCCACCACACCCGGCTAATTTTTGTATTTTTAGTAGAGACGGGGTTTCACCATGTTGGCCAGGCTGGTCTCAAACTCCTGACCTCTGATGATCCATCCACCTTGACCTCAAAGTGCTGCAATTGCAGGCATGAGCCACTGCACCCAGCCTCAGTTGGTTTTTAATTACTCCCTAGCACCCAGGTGACCAGTGTATTTTCTGTGGCCTTTTCTTAGCCCACTGTCACTTAAGGGGAAGGGCACAGGACTAGAAAGGGGTTAAAACTGCCGGTGATACTGCCAACCCAGGAACCCTCCACCCGTTTTCTGGCTCCAGGGCTGCCGTTCCTGGATGTCCCTGACCCCAGCTCTTCCTGCGCCTCCTGCTCTGTAGCCCAGAGGCAGCCACCTGGGCTTAATGTTCCTCCCGCACCAGCAGGGCCCAGAAACCAGTCTCCAGGGCAAAGGTGGTGGCGTTAGTCACTGCCTGTGTTGCAATGATGTGTGAAAAAATCCTTGTGGAATCAGTGAGTGACTCCATCCGTCCTTCCTCATTCCGTTTACCATCCTGCAAGTAAGACTAAAATTATAATTCAGAGATCTTGGCTGTAAGAATTTTATACAATTCTGGAACCTTAAAAGTGTGTTTCCCCAGAGTGATCTGTGGTAAGCTGAAAAGTGAAAGGGGCCCGTATCGGGCAGAAGTGTGACTTGTATGTTGATTTGTATGTTGAAGTCGTAACATATCGTTACTGTATTTGGAGATGGGGTCTGTAAAGTGTTGATTGAGTTCAAATAGGCCATTAGGTTAGGCCCTAATATGACTGGTGTCCCCTTAAGAGGAGGAGATTGGGACACAGACAGGTACAGGGGGAAGACCATGTGGACACAGGGAGATGACAGCTGTCTTAACAAAGCCACGGAGACACCAACCCTGATGACACCTTGCTCTTAGACCTCGAGCCTCCAGATCTGAGAAATCAATGTCTGTGGTTTGAGCGGCCCACCTGGCAGCCAGTCCTGTAAGTGGAGCAGAAGGTGTGGGAGACGGGGGCTGTTAAGAGGAAAGGAAGCCATCCGGGCCATCCGGGCCCCGAGGCAGCAGGCCTGAGAGTGGACAGGGTTCCATGGGGAAAGGCCCTGGGAGGCCCCTGCCCGCAGAGTGTACGGAGTACCCTGATGAGGGGAGAATTACCTTCAGAAGCAGACAGCACAGGCGCTACACCCCGCACAGGGTCACCAGCTACCCAGCAGAGCAGAGACAGAGCCACAATGAGCCGATGTCAAAGTATGTGAAGCAGGAAGAGACCAAGCCCATTTCTCCAGTGGGCAGCTGGCCTGGGTGGCGCCCACAGCCACAGAGGCACCCCCTCCCCACCACCGTTAACATGCCATGAGCACCAGGGCCAGGATATGGCCTTCTGAGCTTGGACAAGAATTGAAGTCATGGGTTCTAGACCAGCTCCCCCGACCCAGTTCCAATCACACCAGCATTTAGGCATCTAGAATATGAAAAATTGGAGCTAGCTGATTTCTAGGGTCCCTTTTAGTTTTGATTCATAATGACTCATAGTGAGTCAACAAAAGTTCAATTATGTTCTGAATATGCTAGTTAGAAGAGTCAAGCCTGTCCTCTATTGTGTAAATGTTTCAAAGTTATTGGAATCTGAAAACTGTTTTGTTGTTTCCAGATGAAAGGTTCAGATAGGGGAAAATTGATTTTACTGGAGCTTCTCACCCGCCACGGTGCACAATGGGCACAAACTGTACCTGTCTCACTTGTGTTTCTTCTTCAGAGACTTCTGGGCACAAGGAGATTGCAAATTGCACCTTTTCAAGGTGAGCGTTCCGAAGCCAAAAGAACATATTATAATTGTGTGTATAATAGCACTTAAAGTTGACATGCCATATCTACTTCCAGTTTTCTTTCAGGAATAGGATTATCCCAGAAAACAGAAGTTGCGTATTTACAATGCAGTCAGCATCTTCTTTCCTAAGATCTCAGTGCTTTCCAAATACCAAGAATCTCTCTGTCTTAAAATTATTTAAAAATTGCAATTAATTGCAAAATTAAAAGAAAGGGATTTAGTGGTTGTATCTCTGCTCCCTCCCTCTTAGCTAAAGCCACATGACGTCTTCATTTTTCAATTCATATCCCTCCAAATAGACAAGAGCACCACCACAACGCCCACAGATACCTACCCGCCTGACCTACAGCTGCAGAACCCAGGGCAGAGTCCAGAGGAGGGAGAGACCTGGTCTTTCCTGAGGACATTCCCCTCTCTCCACGGTTCTGTCTCCTTGACCCTCACTCACCAGGACTTTCCTGGACTCCGAGTTCTTCTTTCTTATGCTTTGTTGGTTCGGTCATTCCTTTCCCATTTTATCCTGAGATGAACAATCACTCTTAAAGGAAAAGAGTAGTTCTCTCAGTTCGAATCCTCTGGCACACTGGATGTGCTTGCTTTCTGTGACCTCCTGGGGAAGGGAGCACTCCCAGAACTCCTGTTGGCGAGGGCGGCAGAGACCCAGGTTCATCCAGCTCCTCCCTGCCCTAAGGACCTGGGACCTCCCCTAGGTTTCTCTCAAGGGAGCACAAATCCTTCTGTTTACATTGACTCATTCAACAAACATTTGTCAGAACACTAATGTTTTAGGTAGACTCATAGAATGTTGGAGTTTCGAGAAGGCACAAAAAAAATCTGGTTCAATGCTTTCATTTGGTGGTGAAAACCTAAAGTTCTGTTGACAAAAAGGGTCAAATTCTGTAAAATATTTAAAGAGATTTATCCTGAGCCAAATATGAGTGACTGTGGCCCAAGCCACAGCCCTCAGGAGGTCCTGAGAACATGTGTCCAAAGTGGTTGGGGCACAGCTTGGTTTTATACATTATAGGGAGGCATGAGACATCAATCAAATACATTTAAGAAATACATTGGTTTGGTTGAGAAAGATGGGACAACTCAAAGTTGGGGGTGGGGGCCTTCCAGGCTATAGCTAAATTTAAACATTTTCTGGTTGACAATTGGATGAGTTTGTTTAAGACCTGGAATGAATAGAAAGGGAATGTTCAGGTTAAGATAAAAGATTGTGGAGACTGGCCGGGTGCAGTGGGTCACGCCTATAATCCTACCACTTTGGGAGGCCGAGACAGGTGGATCACCTGAGGTCAGGAGTTAGAGAATAATCTGACCAATATCATGAAAACCCGCTTCTACTTAAAATACAAAAAAATTATCCAGGTGTGGTGGCAGGCGCCTGTAGTACCAGAGGTTGAGACAGGAGAATTGCTTGAACCCGGGAGGTGGAGGTCACAGTGAGCCAAGATCGCGCCACCGCACTCCAGCCTGGGCAACAGAGTGAGACGTCATCTAAAAAAAGAAAAAAATTGTTTAAGATTGTGGAGACCAAGGTTCTTTTGAAGTCTTACTGTGGCTGCCCTTAGAGCCAACGGATGACAGATGTTTCCTATTCAGACCTTTAAAAGGTGCTAAACTTTTAGTTAATCTCGTTAGAATTGGGAGGGTCTGGAAGAAAAAGATCTAGCTATGCTAATAGAGATTCTTTACAGATGCAAATTTTACCCCACAAAGGACAGTTTTGCGGGGCCATTTCAAGCTGTGGCAAAGAAACATGCTTTGGGCTAAAATATTTTTATTTTCTTCGACTGTCTTGTAATGCCAGAGTCAGTTTGGAAAGTAAGTCACGGTATATGGATTTAAATAAAATTCATCTGATGAGAATTTATAGTTTGTAAGGCATGACTCCCCAGACCCCTTAGGAATTTGGGCAAGATAAAAAGAATCAGAGTTTAGTCCTCAGTTCCTAGAGAAGGGACTTGCCTGGTGGAAAGGTTATGAAATATGTTGCTGGCACTACAGGACTGGAATCCAGCCACTTAAGTCCTGGCCTGAGCATGCGAGGGTTCCTGTCTTTTCCTGTTGGCCATAGCTTCAGGAGCGGGCTGTGCAGCTTCACGCGTCAGGCATGTGCTGTTTCCAAACTTGAAGGCACGCCCTCTCCATGCCTGACACCCCAGGCAGTAGTTCTTGCACTGGCCCATCCGTGGGCTTTGACAAGGACATAGTCTGCTCTTCTGCACATGACGGCCGTCAACACTGAGATACCAAAGCTGGCTTTGTGTTCCCCCTTCACCCTTGGACATCCCTCTGGCCCAGGAAGCTAAGACTTTCCACACATCAAGAGACCAAAAGAGACATTGCTTAACTTTTGATTTTTTTCTTTGAAAAAAATTTTACAAAATATAACATAAAATTTATCATTTTAACTATCTTTAAGTGTACAATTCAGTGGCATTAAGTACATTCACAGTGTTGCACAATCATGACTCTTCCCTTCCAGAACTTTTTCATGATCCCAGACAGAAACTCTGTCCTCATTTGCTATTGGCTGCTCTGTGTCTCCAAAATTCTTATGTTGATGTCCTACACCCCAGTACCACAGAATGTAATTGCATTTGGAGACATGGTCTTCCAAGAGGTAAGTAGGTCAAAACAAGGTCATTGGGGTAGGCCTTAATTTCATATGACTGGTATCCTTATAATAACAGAAGATTTGGGCCAGGCACGGTGGCTTACATCTGTAATTCTAGCACTTTGAGAGGCTGAGGTGGGCGGATCACTTGAGTCAGGACTTCAAGACCACCCTGGCCAACATGGTGAAACCCTATCTCTACTAAAAATACAAAAATTGTGGTGGCACATGCCTGTAGTCTCAGCTACTCAGGAAGCTGAGGCAGAAAAATTGCTTGAACCTGGGAGACGGAGGTTGCAGTGAGCCAAGATCGCACCACTTCACTCCAGCCTGGGTGACAGAGCGAGACTCCATCTCAAAAACGAATGAATGAATAAATAAATAAATAAATCAACCAGGAGATCTGGACACAGCCACGCCAGACACAGAGGAAAGACCATGTGAAGACACAGGGAGAAGACAGCCATCCGCAAGCCAAGGAGAGAGAAATCCAACCTTGCTAGCATCTTGATGTGGAACTTCTGGTCTCCAGAATTCTGAGAAAATGCATTTTACCATTTTAACTATTTTTATTCAACTATTTTTTTTAAGCCAGCCATGTTTTGGCATTTTGTTACAGCAGCCATAGTAAACTAAAATACCGTTAAATAATACCTTCCTGTACCCACTGTCTCAAGCCCCTGGTAACCTCTATCGCATAGTCTCTATGAATTTGCCTATTCTGGGCCCATATAAGTGGATTCATACAATATTTGTCCTTTTGTGTCTTGCTGATTTCATGCAGCATGACGTTTTCATGATTTATCCATGTCGTAGCATGCATCAGTACTTATTTCTTTTTTTGTTGTTGAGACAGAGTCTCGCTCTGTCGCCCAGGCTGGAGTGCAGTGGCACGATCTCAGCTCACTGCAAGCTCCACCTCCCAGGTTCACACCATTCTCCTGCCTCAGCCTCCCGAGTAGCCGGGACTACAGGCACCAGCCTATATTTCCAAATAACATTAAATTGTATGAATATGCCACATTTTGTTTATCCGTTCATCTCTTGATAGACGTTTGGGTAGTTTTCATATTTTGGCTGTTGTGAATCATGCTGGGTTACCTTCTGACTTTCAAAATAAACCAAGATAAGAGTTTAAGAGAAAGAGATACAGGATTTCCAGAGCTGAGTTTATGTCGTAAAAGAGTTTAGAAAATTCGTGATAATGTAAGGTCCTGTTTTCTCTCTCTAGACCGGGGAGAAAATGTGTTCACCTTGCCAGCTGCCGAGACAGAGCTGATTTATGAAGACAGGACAATTATAATGGAGCAAGAGTAATTCATGCAGAGCCAGCTGTGTGGGAGACCAGAGTTTTATTATTACTCAAATTAGTCTCCCCAAGCATTCGGGGATTGGAGTTTTTAAAGATAATTTGCCAGGTAGGAGCTTGGGAAGTGGGGAGTGCTGTTGGTCAGGTTGGAGATGGAATCATAGCAGGGTTGAAATGAGATTTTCTTGCTGTCTTGTGTTCCTGGGTAGGATGGCAGAACTGGTTGAGTCAGATTACCAGTCTAGGTGGTATTAGTTGATCCGACCAGTGTAGGGTCTATGAAACATCTCAAGCGCTGATATTAGGTTCTACAATAGTGATGTTATCCCCAGGAGCAATTTGGGGAGGTTCAGACTCTTGAAGCCAGAGGTTGCATGATCTCTAAACTTCTAATCTTGTAGCTAATTTGTTAGTCCTGCGAAGGCCAACTAGTCCCCAGACAAGAAGGGGGTCTTTTCAGGAAAGGGCTATTATCAATTTTGTTTCAGAGTCAAACCATGAACTGAATTTCTTCCCAAAGTTAGTTTGGCCTATGCCCAGGAATGAACAAGGACAGCTTAAAGGTTAGAAGCAAGATGGAGTCAATTCGTTCTGATCTCTTTCACTGTCATACTTTCCTTAGATATAATTTTTGCAAAGGCAGTTTCAATCCCTCCCTTTGAGTTTCATAGCATCTTATTCTTAAGGTGTGGGCTATGCAGATGGGAAATGGCCATCAATCACTCTGGCTTCTTCCTCCTGACAGGGGGCATAGTGGGAGTAGGAGTTGACTCCCAGGTGAGTCAACTTCCAGGTAGAAGCACTTTGTAGTTGTCTGAGTGTTTTGAGCATACTTGCATAGGCTGGGCTGGGAGTCCAAGGGTTTTTGTTGTTGTTGTTTGTTTTGTGAGATGGAGTTTTGCTCTTGTTGCTTAGGCTGGAGTGCAATGGTACAATCTTGGCTCACTGCAACCTCCGCCTCCTTGGTTCAAGCAATTCTCCTGCCTCAGCCTCCCGAGTAGCTGGGATTACAGTCATGCGCCAACACGCCTGGCTAATTTTTTATTTTTAGTAAAGACAGGGTTTCTCTATGTTGGTCAGGCTGGTCTTGAACTCTTGACCTCAGGTGATCCACCCACCTCAGCCTCCCAAAGTGCTGGGATTACAGATGTGAGCCACCACACCCAGCCTCCAAGGCTTTTATGACAAAAGTGTTAGCATTCCCATCTATAGTTTTAGCACAGATTTAAGTGGACAGTGTACTGTAAGGTAAATAATGAGATATAGGATAAGGAGTATAATTCTCAGTTTTAAAAGTAAATATTTGAAAATATTAGTTTAGGCCGGGCGCGGTGGCTCAAGCCTGTAATCCCAGCACTTTGGGAGGCCGAGACGGGCGGATCACGAGGTCAGGAGATCGAGACCATCCTGCCTAACACGCTGAAACCCCGTCTCTACTAAAAATACAAAAAGCTAGCCGGGCGTGGTGGCGGGCACCTGTAGTCCCAGCTACTCTGGAGGCTGAGGCAGGAGAATGGCGTAAACCCGGGAGGCGGAGCTTGCAGTGAGCTGAGATCCAGCCACTGCACTCCAGCTCGGGCGACAGAGCAAGACTCCGTCTCAAAAAAAAAAAAAAAAAAAAAAAAAAAAAAAAAAAAGAAAATATTAGTTTAGAGACCTGTAGTCTATAAATAATTTAGGATTAAGCCTAAATTGAAGAAAAAATAAAAACTCAAATACAACCAACAACAGGTGTACTATAGTTTTTGGAACATAATTTTTCTCTTTACAATCCTTATTTTTATTAAAAACAAATCATAATAGGATTGACTTGTTTGTAAAATAAATTTTAGTTTTATTATACTTGGCCTGATTATTTGTATAAAGTGCATTAAGAATAGTTATTTTTTACATAGGCTTTTAAATTTTGCTTTGATGGAACTCTGTTCCATAAGGAATCTCAGATAAGACTTTTTAAAGCCGAGTCCTGTCATGGGTTTGTAGCCTCAAGTATCTATGAGTTGGGTAAATTCCTCTTCTCTTGAGGTCCCAAGATAACATGGGGCACCTGGGCCTGTTAGAAAGTGACATTCTTTATTTATCACAGGTCAGGAACACTGTATAGGGACTGTGTGGACAAGGTATGAGGCCAGTATTCTCAAGGGGTTTTTATTGGGTCTACAAGTCAAGTTTGATTCTTTAAAGGAAAGTATGTCATTCTAGTCAGAGTCTTGGTGAAATAACCAGTTTCTCTAATTGTGTTCTGTGGTAAAATAAAACACTTTTATTGTACTTACGTAAATACCCATATTGTCATAAGTAAAGAATGCTCACAAAAGTTTGTAAATTGTGGAGAAATTAGGTAGAGAGAAAAAATATATGTTCTAAATTTTTTTTCACAGGAGTATATTTTATTCAATTGTTAAAAGTTGGAAATAGTTCAAAAGAAAAGTTTCTTTTGATCTGAAAACTGAAAAGGGTCAGCAATGTTTTAAGCAAAAAAATTTTTTAAAAGATTACTTCAGTTTTTTATTAGTTCGGTCCATTTAGTTAATTCTCATTCTGTTTGATATTCATTAATATTTTAGTTTTCTATGAGTCCTGAAAGGTTTTTTTCCTTTACTCTAATGTTATAATCTTTAAAGTTATCAGAAACTTGTACTTAAGAACACTTGTCAGAGTTTTATAGTTGATTTTAAAACCAACTTTTAAAGAGGACCAAATCAAGACAACAATTTTCTGTGGATGACAAAAAAGTTTTAGGGAAGCCATGGTCAAAGACACACTTAACAGGGAAATTTGTTACCTCTGTGGCACACAATAATTTAACATAACAATTATAATTATTACTGATGACATATACTGAGGCATATCAGAATTATAGGACTCTTATATAATTATGTATACACACACTAATAAATGTATATGCACATAAACCAAAGAAAATTAAACACCATTTTATATTTTATGTTTCCTGTACGATTTTAATACATTAAATAAGTCAAATATGTCTTTTTTGGACTTTAGGGGACCTAATTTCTTTTTCTTGTCTTTTTTTTTTTTTTTTTTTTTTTGAGACAGAGTCTTGCTGTGTTGCCCAGGCTGGAGTGCAGTGGTCGGATTTCAGCTCACTGCAAGCTCCGCCTCCCGGGTTCACGCCATTCTCCTGCCTCAGCCTCCTCAGTAGCTGGGACTACAGGCGCCCGCCACCTCACCCGGCTAGATTTTTGTATTTTTTAGTAGAGACGGGGTTTCACCATGTTAGCCAGGATGGTCTCAATCTCCTGACCTCATGATCCGCCCGTCTCGGCCTCCCAAAGTGCTGGGATTACAGGCTTGAGCCACCGCGCCCGGCCTTTTTTTTCTTGTTTTTAACTTAAGTTTGATTTTGGAAGATTGGTTAAATATAAAGATTTAAAACAAACACTGGATATTACAAAATAGAATTCTAGGTTACCGTAAGTCATTTATTTAGCCAAAATGATAACTCAAAAATTTTAAAAAGGGAAAAAAAAACCCTTATTCTGATGGAGAGGAGACTTGGCTTTCTAAGCAACAAGACCCAGTGAATATAGTTTGAGGCTAGTTTTCTCTCCTCTCTTCCCTCCCCTTCCCCTTATTTTTGTAGTTTACTTAAAAGGCAAACAAAAATCTTTCAGTGTCTCTCAATATTACATAAAAATCTTTTTCAAAAGAAAGAAACAAATGTCATGTATGTATTAGTGCATCTTTAATGCTAAAGCTAGTTTTTGATAAAATCCTATAAACTTTTCCAGTTTTAGTTTGACCATAAGATTTGTATAAGCCTTTTATAACCCTTTACAATTTTTTTTATTGCAAAACAATGTTCTAAGAAAACTCTGTTGTGCTTTTATTCAAATGTCCAATTATGGGAGAACTGAATAATGTCAGTTTAACTTTAGTCAATACGTTCACACACAATCTTTTACAACTAACTTTTGTGAACCTTCCATAACTTGTTCAAACCTTTAGATTTTGCCTACCCTGCTTAAAACAATCCTTTAAGCCTCTAAACTGAGGCAAGAAATCCACACTCCCAGATCTTTTTATAATCTTTTTTTATACCAAAAGTACATTCTGCTTGTGTGTAGAACTGTTACACACCTTGTGTGTAGAACTGTTTATTCACTAGTCTCAAATAAGTGTTACACTGTTAACTCTTAGCAACTTCATTTTTGGTAAAAAACCTGGTTAGTAAGTGATAATTATATACCAGGTGTGGACATGGGACACCAGAAGCTCTGACTCTTTCCAGTATAGTTAGGGGGCACAGTCAATTTCACATGTCCCAGGCCTTATTTCATTGTAAAGTAGGCAAGTTGTACAGTAAGAGTCATAGTGGCATTTTACGAAGTATTTTATGAAGCATTTAGGGGGCCTAACAACCTTTGAATTGTACAACATTTCTTGTATAAATTCCCTTTCACGCATCTTTTTACAACCTACACAGACCATCTATGACATGTTTAGACTTTCTGTCTTGCACTAAACATCTCTCTTTTTAAATAGCCAGTGAACTTACTTTAGGACAAGAATTTACAGACAAGATATTTTCTTATATAAAATCTCTTTTCATTATAACCTTTTTTTTGGTTTTTTGTATATGTAGGGAGCATGGTTAATTCAGCGATTCTCTAGGCCTTATCTAGAATTTAATGGCTTCAAGGTAGATAAATTAAACAATTTTTGAAAGTCAAAGAAGCTTTGACTTTAAAGTTTATGACTTTAAAGCATTTAGTAAACTTAATATCTGACCTAATTTAGACCAAATATCTAAATTTTGAAGATGTTTTTATTTTACCAATAATCTTTAAAACTGGCTTTATTTCTGAAAGATTGTTAAAGTCATGTGAACTAAAAGGCGTTAGTTTTAATTTTCCTGACAAAATATTTAAGTGTTTCTTTCTTTAAGTCAATTGATTAGAGCTCTTTTATATAAACAATACGTACACAACACATATAAATACAGACAGAAGATCCAGTAGTTGGAAGATTTTTTTCATTTGCCAGTTCTTTAAAGTTTCTTAATTGGATTACTGGTTTCAGGGTGGAGCCCTTCAAGGGACAGGGTCAGGAGAGCCTATAGTTTTTAGGGGATAATAAGTAGGCACAGCTGGAAGGGAAGAAACAAATCCCCAAAGTTAGGGTCCCATTTTTATATTGTATCCCAGAGCCTAAAAAAGAGGGAAATGCCATTACACACCAAGGCTAAAACTTCTGCCATAATGTAAAGAAATTGCTGATGCTCCCAAAAGTCACAGAAAAAAAATGTTAGGTAACATAATATCAAACCAACAAACGCCTTAGATTTTGACAGAAATTTATCTGCTTCCAACTTACAGGGTTCCATGAGGAAAACAGAGGTTTTTTTTTTTGTTTGTATTTTGTTTTTCCAGAATGGAAGTTGTTAGAAATTAAGTTTTCTCATGTGGGCATCAAGGATAGCAAGGGGGCAAAATGGAGAAATAATTCAGTTGCCTGAGAAGAAAAACAAACAAATAAAAACTTTTTCTTAAAATAACCAAGATCCAAGAAGAGAGAGAGAGAGAGAGAAAGCCCTTTAGAAAAATAGAGAGAGTGCTTGGATATCTGTTTTTAATTAAGCTGATTTTAACCATAGCACTCTTTTAATTTTTTAAAACATTTCTTATTATCAGACTCTAGTCAGGATAGACAATCAATATTTCTGGCTTTTGAACTTTGCCATAGGTAACCTCTTATGTGAAATTGGTAAGACTTTGTTTTGTTTTGTTTTGAGACAGAGTCTCACTCTGTTGCCCAGGCTGGCGTGCAGTGGCACGATCTCAGCTCACTGCAACCTCTGCCTCCCAGGCTCAAGTGATTCTGCCTCAGCCTCCCGAGTAGCTGGGATTACAGGCATAAGCCACCACACCTGGCTAAATTTTTGTACTTTTAGTAGAAATGGGGTTTCACTATGTTGGTCAGGCTGGTCTCGAACTCCTGACCTTGTGATCCGCCTGTCTCGGCCTCCCAAAGTGCTGGGATTACAGGCGTGAGTTACTGCACCTGGCTGAAATGAATAAGTTTTAAATAAGGTTATTACCTAACCAGGGACACATAAGGTCTCCCAAAGAGATAGTAAGCAGTTTCGTTTCTTTTCTTTTTTAAAATTAAAATCATTTTGAGAATCTTCCCAAAAGTAGTTCAGAGAAAGGAAAATTCAAAACAGGAAATCAAAAGCTTCCCGTGGCAGGAAAAGAATCAATAAATGAGAAAAAGTTACACAAATGACGAAACAGAAAGGACTCATTCTCTAAGCCAAGAATTGAATCTGAGCCACCTGTCAGAAGACAAAGCCTTGGCTACTGAGCTACAGAAATGAGTGGGGTTTGTTGTTCACTCCAGAAGGAGCCTAGAGGAGTCCATTTCAAGCTTGCAAAGGCTTTTAACTGTTCAAGATGATTTTTAGGGCTAACTATGACCGTAACCCCAAAATTCCAGGCCTCTGGATGGCAGAGACTAAGGTATCCCACATGGTCACATGGTTAAGCTCTGAAGGACATGAAACAAAGAGAAACTTCATCCGGTTTGGGTTTCAGGGACCCCCAGTAAAGTTTGTAACTGACCAGCCTGCCAGGCTGACTTGAAAAGCAGGCTTCTAGGGGTTCTATGCTCACATTTTATCTTGTGATAACCCTCTATTACAGAACAACACAGAAAGGCAAGTTCATAGCACAGAATATACCAGGTTTGTTATACCCCAAGACTAGTGTCACAAATCCTTTGTTTCTATTAATCAAACGTTTCCAGAGGACACAAACAGTGATGTTTACCATTTACACTGAAATACACACACATACACATGCAGAGAGAGAGAGAGAAGGATACCAGAAATTGGCTGGTAAGACATTCTTACCCTTTTCGCCAGCATGCTAGATTTCCAGATTCCCTTTCTCTGCAGCTTCCGGAAGAACAAAGGGGCTTTTGATTACCTTGTTCCCTGTTTCTTAGTTCTGGGGGTCAAGCCACTTTACAAAAAAAAAAAAAAAAAAAAAAAAAAAATTCACCCTTTTCTGTTTTATGGAACCCTAGGCAAAAGATTCTTAATTTTGTAAGATGCTGCCCAGCAGGCTATGAGGAACCAAATCAACATTTTCTATCCCAGTAAAAGACACATAACACAATACACACAACAAAATATACATAATAAACACATTAAAATAAATACACTACACAAAATAGGCAAAATACACATAACAGACACTAGTCACTTCATTCAGCACCCAACATCGATCTGGCAAGGCTCAAACTTTCTCCTGTTGGTCCTTGTCTGCAATTCATTCACAGGGAGGAGAGAGAACCTCCGGCCAGAGACCCAATGCCATCTTTAGGGAGCACAGAACAGACAGCCTCCCTGAGTTAGGCCTGCTGGACATCCATCAGCAATTCCTTCAGGGTTCCCCTCTGCACATAAAAACACACATAGGCACAGGGTAAGATGACCTTCAGTCTCAAACCAAGAGTGTTCCTTCAAACAAGTCTCCTATTCTCCATCCAATTAGATACCCCATAATGGGGCTACAGACAGACACCCTGAGAGGCTACCATGAGACAGCAGCACCTCCAGAGAGGCCAACAAAGCAGGAGAAGGAAGGGGCTATCAGACACCCCACCGTGAACTACAGACAGACACCCGCAGTGGGGCTATAGACAGACACCCTGTGACAGGCTACAGTATGGGATGTTTCCCCAGAATTATTTTTCCGTTACAGTTAAATCCATGTTCATTGGGTCAGCAGTGTCCCGCTAGTAGAGGCCGGTTCCAGAGTCAGCCCCCAGTTCAAGAGAACTAGGCACCTGCTTGGACCGGCCTCTGGATCCATCACCGGAGGGGAGCTACCAAACCATGGGGAGTGACAGGGGCAATCCCAAATGAGCCCCCAAAATTGTAACTGCCAAATGAGTTCACCTTGCCCACTGCCCAGAACCGATGTATCAAGACAGGAGAAATGTAATGGAGAAGGTGATTCACGCAGAGCCTGCTGTGCAGGAGACCAGAGTTTTATTGATATGCAAATCAGTCTCCCTGAGCATTCCAGGATGAGAGTTTTTAAAGATAATTTGGTGGGTAGGAGCTTAGGAAGTGGGGAGTGCTGATTGGTCAGGTTGCAGATGGAATCACGGGTCGAAGTGAGCTTTCCTTACTGTCTTCTGTTCCTGGGTGCGATGGCAGAGCTGGTTCAGATTACAGGTCTGGCTGATGTTAGTTGATCCATCCAGTGTAGGGTCTACAAAATATCTCAAGCAGTGATCTTAGATTTGACAATAATGATGTTATCCACAAGAACAATTTGGGGAGGTTCAGACTCTAGGAGCCAGAGGTTACATGACCCCTAAACCGTAATTTCTCATCTTGTAACTAATTTGTTTGTCCTACAAAGACAGACTGGTCCCCAGACAAAAAGGGGGGTCTTTTCAGGAAAAGGCCGTTATCTATTTTGTTTCAGAGTCAAGCCATGAACTGAATTCCTTCCCAAAGTTAGGCCTATGCCCAAGAATGAACAGGGCAGCTCAACGGTTATAAACAAGATGGAGTCAATTAGGTCTGATCACTTTCACTGTCATAATTTCCTTAGTTATACTTTTTGTCAAGGCTGTTTCAAGTGTGTCAGAGGAGACCTGCTGCCTGTTGCATCAGCCTCCTGTGTGCAACCTTGACTGGGGGCAGCAGAACCCCCCAGATAGGTAGATAGCCAAGCATGGGGGAAATAAGTGTCCCATGTCCATGGAGACCTCCCAGGTTCCCTGAGCCACCAGGACCTGAGTAGGGGTGCCTGGCTGGGGGCCAGGCAGCAGGGATTAGGGCAGGTTTGTAGAGTTCGGGTGATCCTGGGAGGGCTCAGGGAGCAGCCAAATGCCTTCCCTGGTGACAGGAGTGAGCCCCTTCCTCTAATCAGAGGGACAAAGTCATACAGGCCAAGACATTAGCAGCCGTGTGTGAGAGCGGCCAGGATTTTTTCAGGGTACCTCCTCAGGGGTCTGTGGGGAGGAACTTCCCAAAGGACCATGGGCATCAAAGGTGTGGCTTATCTAATTCAGATGGAGAAGCAAGGCTGAGGTTCAAGTTCAAAGAAAGATAGCCAGAAACGTGAAAGTCCTTGATATTTACAAAGGCTATTTCTTTCTTCTAGCCCTGATTCAAACTCCTTTCTGCCTATTATCAAAAGAAAGAACAAACTTGCATAATTTAAACAAATTTAAAAATAGGTTCCCTTTTGACTAAGAGAGATTAAAAAAAAAATTATTTCCTCTCTGCCTGGAACAGATATGAGGGAAATGTCAGTGGATGGAAATTGCAATGAGCTCCTATGGAATTCTGGGAGATTGGACATGGACCCCGGAGCGATGCTGACATTTATTCATTATTCTGCATCGTGGTTTTCTCATCCGTAAAGCAGGAAATGGGGACAGATGTTCCTCACGGCCCCTACGTGGTTCTGTATGGGCAACTTTTTTCGTGGGTGTGGATTTTTTTTTTTTCTTTTTGAGACAGGGTCTTACTGTCACCCAGACTGGAGGTCAGTGGCATAATCATGCCTCACTGTAGCCTCGACCTCCTGGTTTAAGTGATCCTCCTGCCTCAGCCTCCTGTGTAGCTGGGACCACAGGCATGCAACAACATGCCCAACTAGTTATTTTTATTTTTATTTTTGTAGAGATGGGGTCTCCCTATGCTGCCCAGGCTGGTCTCAAACTCTTGGGCTCAAGTGATCTTCCTGCCTTGGCCTCCCAAAGTACTGTGATTACAGGCTTGAGCTACGACACCCCGCCCTGTGTGGGGAACTTTTTAATAAATATGCTCTAATACAGTCATTCTCCAGGTACATCACCTGGGAACTTAGAAAGGGTAAATTCTCAGAATTCCCCCCGCCAACTTACTAAGTCAGAAACTCTATGATTTAACAAGCCCTCTGGGGAATTCTAGTATATTCTAGAATATTCTGAAGTTTTATAGCCACTGCTTTAATAGAAACGAAGTTTGAGTCACAAAATACGTGGAATAGGGCCTCACCACTTTACTACTAGGCAGATAACAAAGAGTAATACTTATTTCAAAAAAAATCACAGAATATTGGAAAGAATACATTAGACACATTAGCTTCAGTACCAGAATAAGTAAGTTTTCACAAACAATTTATAAATGTGTAACATTTTCTGTTTAAGTCAATAATAATTATTTTTAATTACATTTTATTTTGCAGAGGCAGACTCTCACTATGTTGCTCAGGCTGGTGTCAAACTCCTGGGCTCAGGCGATGCTCCTACCTTGGCCTCGGAAAGTGCTGGGATTAAAGAGAGAGCCACTGTGTTTGACCAAATATTTTTTTAAAGAACCAGCAGCACAGTTAACTAGACATCCCTTTCTGATTAAATGTGCAATGCACAAAAGGCTTTCATAAATAGTCATATAATAATTTGCTTATAGAGCTCTATGCAAATTATTTTTCAAAGTTATGTCATTGAGTTTTTTAGGGGGATAACTCATGAAAACCAAATGGATTAAGTACACGGGTTCTATAGTTAGTCACAACGTTGTAAGAGTAAACGTTTTTTTTAAAGGCAAGTAGATAATTTGCGGTTGTGTACAGATGTGCTCCCAGGCTAATAGTAATAGTTTTCTTTTTCTTTCTTTTTTTTTTTTTTTTTGAGACGGAGTCTTACTCCATCACTCAGGCTGAAGTGCAATGGTGGGAGCTTGTCTCACTGCAACCTCTGCCTCCCGGGTTCAAGTGATTCTCCTGCCCCAGCCTCCCAAGTAGCTGGATTTACAGGTGCATGCCACCATGCCCAGCTAACTTTTTGGATGTTTAGTAGACACGGGGTTTTGCTATGTTGGCCAGGTTGGTCTTGAACTCCTGATCTCAAGTAATCTGCCCACCTCAGCCTCCCAAAGTGCTGGGATTACAGGTGTAAGCCACTGCGCCTGGCTGGAAACAACTATTTTTTAAAAGATGTAGAAGATTCAAATGGTACCAACAATGCTTACATTTTCCAGAAAAACATATGTGGGATTTGAGCTTTGGAAAGTGGCTCTGGTGTGTTGTAGGTGGTGGGGGCACCTCCAGCTCCCCCGCTCTTGAAACTCCAGTTTCTAGATGGGCCTCACTTTCTGCTGCTCCCTGTGGGAAACTCCTCCAGTTTTATCATCAGTCAGTTTCCTTTTTTTTTTGGTCTTGCTCTGTCACCCAGCCTGGAGTGCAGTGGCAGGATCTTGGGTCACTGCAACCTCTGCCTCCCGGGTTCAAGCGATTCTCCTGCCTCAGCCTCCCGTGTAGCTGGGATTACAGGCATGTGCCATTACACCCAGCTAATTTTTGTATTTTTAGTAGAGACGGGGTTTCACCATGTTGGCCAGGCTAGCCTTGAACTCCTGATCTCAAGTGATGAATCCACCTCGGCCTCCCAAAGGGCTGAAATTACAGGTGTGAGCCACTGCGCACAGCCAGTTCCCTATTTTTATCAGTGCACGTTACCATTTAGCTACTCAATTCCTCACCTGTATGCAAGGCTGCCCTTTTCTGAAGGTTGCTAGTAGCAAATCCATTGAAAACTCCACTGCTTGTGTTCCCCTAGGGCCTCTTCAAGATGGAAAGATTCAGGTGGGACACAGTGGCTCATTCCTGTAATCTCAGCACTTTGGGAGGACGAGGTGGGCAGATCACCTGAGGTCAGGAGTTCAGGACCAGCCTGGCCAACATGACGAAACCCCATCTCTACTAAAAATACAAAAACTAGCCAGGGTGGTGGCTTGTGCCTGTAATCCCAGCTACTCAGGAGGCTGAGAGAGGAGAATCACTTGAACTCAGGAGACAGAGGTTGCGGTGAGCTGAGATCGCGCCACTGTACTCCAGCCTGAGTGACAGAGTGAGACTATCTCAAAAAAAAAAAAAAAAAAAAAGATTCTACAGTGAGCACAAAGGTGAAAGTCACCTTGAATGCTTTTACCAACTGATTGTGGATGAACTAATTCAGAGCATTGCAGGCCCCTGCTGCCGGAAACTCAAAAGTTCCCAAGCAGTGTTGAAAATGCTCAGGCTACTGGGAGGCAACTGCCTTGTCAGGGTGGCCAATGGTTTCCCCGTTCCCAAATCGGACAGTTAACTCCAGTCCTCGTCTGACTGGACGTCTGCAGATCCCTGCCTCCTCTGTAACGCTCTTTACCCCTGACCCAGGGATCCAGGACGCCCTACTCTAGGATCATTTCCTCTGCCTCATTCATCACTCAGACTCCTTCATTTGTTCCTACTCTTCTCCCTCCTCTGAGTGCTGCAGAGCCCGGGTTTCCATCCTCAGACCTCTGCCGTGCCTGCTCTCTGTCCCAAAGCAGCACTGCCAGCATCCACAAATAAAAATCCAGCCCTCCTATTCATAGTAACATCGAATTTCAGATCAACGACAAAGAGTTTTATGGCATAAGTATGTCCCAAATATTGCATGGCCCCAAATATTTGCTTAGTTAAAAGTAAAAATTGCACAAGACATACTTATGCTAAAGAGCCTTCACTATTTGAGTCCAAATGTCACTGGGCATGCTGGGTTTCATTGGCCAAGCCTATGATGACTTCACACAGTTTCGTGGTGATACCATCTATGGTGACTCCTCCAAAAATGTTTATCTCTAGCCTAGATCTCTCTCCTGAACAGCAGGCTCCTGCTGCCTCCGGCCCATCGCCACTCGGGTAATGGAAAGGTGTCTCAACCCAAACATGTCAAAAACAACACTCATTGTTCCCCCAATTCCTTGCCATACTCACAGGTAGTCTTGTCCCTCCAGCTGCACACCCACAAGCCTTGCACTCAGCCTTGACTCTGTTCTTCTCACACTCCACGTCCAATCTGCCAGGAGGTCCTTGGTCCTCCTGGGCTACCCCAATAGTGCCTCTTGCTGGTCACTGCAACCATCTCCCATTCCTTTCCCTGCATTGTCCTGTGCCTCGCATGGTTTTATTCTCAACATGCCAGCCAGAGTGACTCTTTTAGAACATTTATCATGCCGTGTCACTTTTCAGCCCATCGCCCTGCAGCGGGTCCCCATGTTACTTGGCATAACAGCCCAAGGTCCTTGCTCTATCCTGCAAAGCCCCTGTGACCCTGTGGTCTCTGGAACCCTAACTCCTCCTCTCTTCCTCCAGACCACTCCCCCTCCCGCAGCCTCCTGGTGCTCCCACCAGCCAGCATGCTTCTGCTGCCCAGCCGTGGCCCTGGCTGCTTCCTTCCTCCTGGAATGCTCTTGGCTCAGGTGTGCATCATGGAGATAGCTCCTGCCTGCCCCCAAATCGCTGCTCAAACCTCACCTTAGTGAGGCCGGCGCTGACCTCATCACCGACCTATTCACATTCCAAACTGCTCACCTCCCAGGACTCCTCCCCAACTCTACTTTATCATTCTTCCCTAAATATCAACGTCTAACTTATTAGGCAATTTTTTTTTATTATGATGGTCCTTTGTTTTCAGTCTCTTCTCAATAGAAAGGAAAGCTCCACAATGCCCAGAGTCTGTTGGGTTCCCTGAAGAATGCCAGGCTCCCAGAAGAGGGCCTGCCTCTCAGCAGGCACATGTGTGTGGAATGAATGAATGAATGAGTAATGAATGAGGCTTGTGCAAACTAAGCTGCTTGCAGGAAACACCTGCTCCTTCCTGGGCACTGGCTGAAATCGTTTGTAGAATTTAACCTTTGACTCTTCTCCCCACCTGCCTCCTCAGTGCCTCGCAGTCAAATGCAGGTGGAAGAGGGGTTGCCCTGTACCTCCAGCTAGGTGGGACTCCCCAGGAAAGAGTGACCTCACCACTGAGCCACCTCAGCCTTTTCCAGAGACAAGCCTTCTCTAGGCCAGTCATCAGTGTCACAGCTACTTCTTCTTGGGATTTGTGGCTCTATATTCACATGTAAGAGGCCACGGCACCCACGGGGAGCCACACGCACCAACAGAAGACACTGAAATCAATCTTGCTGCGACTGGGGCTACAAGCATGGTTACTTGGCTCACCACAGGTATTTTCGTTCTTTCTTTTTTGTTTGTTTATTTTTTTGAGACAGGATCTTGCTCTGTCCCCCAGGCTGGAGTGCAGTGCTGTGATCTCGGCTCACTGCAACCTCCTCCCAGGTTCAAGCAATTCCCCTGCCTCAGCCTCCCAGGTAGCTGGAACTACAGGTGCACATCACTGCGCCCTGCTAATTTTTTTGTATTTTTAGTAGAGATGGGGTTTTGCCATGTTGGCCAGGCTGGTCTCGAACTCCTGACCTCAAGTGATCCACCCACCTCAGATTCCCAAAGTGCTGGGATTACAGGCATGAGCCCCTGTGCCTGACCGTTATAGGTATTTTCTTAAGTTGTCAGTTTGAGTTCTAGAGGATCCTGGGAATGTCATGTTTTAGGGGATGAAATAAGAGAGGAAATTATCAAGATTGCTTGCTAAAATGACTTGTGCATCTGGACAAAAAAGAAAATGCAAGGGAGACAAACCCCTGAATCTACTTAGTGAGAAGGTGGAGTAGGGAAGGGGACATGGTGCCCGAGGCAACAGGCTTTACAGTCTAACTTCCCTGGTGTTAGGTCCAGCTCTGCTTTCCCTTGTGGGAATCCTTGGCCTCTCTGAGAACTTCTTAGGGTTAGGGCCTAACTGTCCTGGAGTTAGGTCCAGTTCTGCTTCCCCTTGAAGGAAGTTCTCAGCCCCTCTGAGCCTCAGTTTCCTCTTCCTTAAAACAGGGATGCTATATCAAAGAATAGCTTTGTGAAACACAAAAACAAATGAAATACGCATGCAATGTACTTAGCATATGTTTTCATTTGTTCTTCCCGGAACAGGGTGAGTATACAATAAACTGCAGAGACTCTCATTCTTTGGGATTTAATTCTTTGGGGTTTAAGCCGGCTGCTGGGTTTCTGTGTTGTTTTTCAGCTTTATTGAGGCATAATTGACAAATAAAAATGTGATATATGAATACATTGTAAAGTGCTTACCAAAACCAAGTTAGTTAATATATCCATCACCTCACATAATTCCTATTTTTGTGGTGAGAATGCGTAAGATCTACTCTCAGCAAATTTCAAGCATAGAATGCATTATTAACTGTAGTCACCATGCTGTACATTAGGCCTTCAGAACTTATTTTTTAACTAAGTTTATACACTTAGACAAACATCTTCTCATTTCCTAGATGCTGAGTTCTAAGAAAACAATATAACAATTTTCCCAAGGGAAAAAAAAAGAAATTCAGGCCAGGTGTGGTGGCTCATGCCTGTAATTCTAGCACTTTGGGAGGTAAAGGTGGGGGGATCGACTGAGCCCAGGAGTTTGAGACCAGCCTGGGAAAAATAGCAATATCTTGTCTCTACAAAACAAAACAACAACAACAACAACTAGAAAAAGTAGCCAGGTGTGGTTAGCTGGGCATGGTGGCACGTGCCTGTAGTCCCAACTACTTGGGAGGCTGAGGTGGGAGGATTTCTTGAACTCAAGAGCTTGAGACTGCAGTGAGCCTTCATCTCAAAAAAAAAAACAAAGAAAGAAAGAAACTCATTTTCCTTAAGAGTTTTCTTTTGCCTTAATGAATGTTACTTAATGTTGTGAATGTTTAGAAATCAAGTAGGAGCTTCTGCATGAAACCTCTGCTCAGCCAAGATACTTTACTGTTCCCACAAAGATACTACAGGATCAGGCTGTAATCTCAAAGCAACGCTCCAGCCAGTGTTCCTTTTAGACAAGTTATATTCATATAGGACGTGACCTCTTTCTAGAATCAAACTGAATTACGTAAGTAGTTCTTGGCAATATTTATCAAGCTGGTCTTCAAAGGGTTAGTATCAAGTAGCAGAGGCTTGATAGAATATATTTTTTGCTGTTAAAAAGAATACTAAATTGTATGACATATTGTTATAATAAGGAAAGGCATCGAAACAGACCCAGGTGAAAAAAAAAAACCAGAATAATGGCAAAGGTTGTCTCAACAGATGCAAACTATGATAGTGTACGCCAATCATATCACATAGGCCAGCCTTACCTATGATAGTTTTCCTGAAGCCCTTTTCAGAAACCAAAGCTAGAATCCATTTCATTCCTGGGTAACCTGAAAAAAGATATTTTAAAATTAGTATGGGACTAGGAGAGACTAAAATCTGTTGTTTTGGAGGGAGATCTAGAGTTTTCTCTTGGACAACAGATGGAGAAGTTGGAGTGAATACTTTTTAGCTTTTTTATTGAAATCACATGAATACAAAAAAGGGCACAGACCATAAGTGTACACATATGAGTGAATTTCCCCAAAGTGCACACAGCCATGTAATGACGACCCCAAACAGGAAGGAGAATATTAGCAGCACCTCCGAAGCCCCTTCCTACCCCTCCCACTCCCACCCCTGCATCTCCAAAGGTAACCACAAAGACTTGTAATATTATCTTGACACATAGACTCATTGTCCCCAGTTTAAACTTATCTTGGAATCATAGAGTGGTAATTTTTGTTATCTGGCTTCTTGGGGTCCAAATTATATTTGTGATATATTTTCATGTTGCTGCATTTAGCTGAGTTTTATTCATTTTCATTGCTGAGTGGTATCTTATAGCTTAAGTATGCCACAATTTATTTACTTGTTCTAGTGTTTATGAATATCAGTTTGTTTGCAGTTGTTTGCACTCTGTCACCTAGGCTGGAGTGCAGTGGCATGATCTCAGCTTACCATAACCTCTGCCATCTGGGTTCAAGCGATTCTTCTGCCTCAGCCTCCCGTGTGGCTGGGATTACAGGTGTGTGCCACGATACCCAGCTAATTTTTTTGTATTTTTAGTAGAGATGGGTTTTTGCCACGTTGACCAGGCTGGTCTTGTACTTTTGACCTCAAGTGATCTTCCCACTTTGGCCTCCCAAAGTGCTGGGATGACAGGCGTCAGCCATAATGCCCGGCCCAGTGCTGTTTTTAATGGTGTGTGCTTAAATGCGGAAGTTCCAGGTCACAGGTATGCCTATCTTCACTTTAGGAGAACCTGTTCCATGACTTTCCCATACAAGTTGCATTGCTTTACTTGGCTCCAGCAGTGTGAACTCCCATTGCTTCACATTCCTGCCAACAGCAGGTATATTTCATCTTTTGTATTTGAACATTTCTGATGGATGTGTTCAAGTGACGTTGACCATCTTTTCAAATGTTTGCTGGTGGTTGGGTGCTGTGGCTCACATCTGTCATCCCAGCACTTTGGGAGGCCAAGGTGGGTGGATCACTTGAGGTCAAGAGTTCACAACCAGCCTGGCCAACATGGTGAAACCCCATCTCTACTCAAAATACAAAAATTAGCCAGATGTGGTGGCGAGCACCTGTAATCCCAGCTACTTGGGAGACTGAGGCAGGAGAATTGCTTGAAGCTAGGAGGTGGAGGTTGCAGTGAGCCAAGATCACACCACTGCACTCCTGCCCGGGTGACAGAGCAAGACTCCATCTCCAAGAAAGAAGAAAAAGAAAGAAGGAAAGAAAAGGAAGGAAGGAGGGAAGGAAGGAACGGAGGGAGGGAGGGAGGGAAGGAAGGAAGGAAGAAAGGAAGGAAGGAAGGAGGGAAGGAAGGAAATAAGATAGATAAAACTAACACTTAGAAAGTCCTTAAACTTCACATGTAAGGTATAAAAATTAAAATTGGTATTCATCAAAATTGTAAAATTTTCAAAACATTTTTCAGGCATTAGCAAAGTGGTGATGATTATTGGTACATTCAGTAGTGCACGTAATTAGTCACAAAACCCTCTTCTTCTGGGACTTCATCTTAGAAATTTGGCCAAAAGAAGAAAAGTGTGTGTGTTGTCGTGATGGTATACTATAGAGGTAAAGTATATGATCTTCTGAGTTAGGCACACTGGACTTGAAATCCAGCCTCTGATATTTACTAGCTAACCTGGAGGAAGTGACAAAACAAAGCTGAGCTTCAGGTCCTCATTTATGAAACAGAAAAAAAATATATCTGACACAAAGTTCTTAGTGCCCATTACATAGAAGCAAGTGCCACTGAAGAATGAGCCACAGTAGGTGAAGACTGGCCATGCACAATATCCCACAGGAGGGCAATTACAAAAAATACTACATGCTAAGTAGGTAGAATACTTGAAAAATATCAAGAAGATAATTAGGACAATTCTGATAAGTAAATGTGTTTAGGTTGTGCTAGGTAAAAATATGGTAACAGTTTTATATATCCACTATGGTTATACCTAAATAAAGTATGCATGCATATAAAGAAAGACTAAAAAAGAATGTGATAAAGAAAAAGGAGAAAGTTGATTTTATGGAGACTTAAAACTTTTTCTTAAATGTATGTATAATACATAAAAACCAAGAATAAAAGTGATATCTAAGAGAAACTCATTTGAGTTACAGGAGTGGAAACAGAATGTCCCAACTGCCCCTGGTAAAAGGTGACACAGCTGGGTGCAGTGGCTCACACCTATAATCCCAGCCATTTGGGAGGCCAAGGCAGCAGGATCACTTCAGCCCAGGAGTTCAAGACATGACTGGACAACATGGTGATACTTCATCTCTACAAGACAAAATTTAAAAGTTAGCTAGGTATGTTGGCTCATATTTGTAGTCCCACTTACTTAGGAGGCTGAGGAGGGACGATTGCTTGAGCCGAGGAAATTAAGGCGGCAGTGAGCCGTGATTGTGCCACTGCACTCCAGCCTGGGCAGCAGAGAGAGGCCCTGTCTCAAAAAAAAAAAAAAACAAAAACAAAAAAAAACAAAAAAAAGACTCAAGTGATAATGTTCACTCATTCAATTAGCATTTATTGGACTCTTTTGTTCCAGATCTTTGAAAACAAGTATCTTGCCCTCACAAACTAGTAGGGAATAAACATAAAAATCAATTAAATTCCATTGTGTGAAATGCATTAAAAGAGATTAATACAAGGTAACCCTGTCTTTGACAGGAGCTGGGCTGATGGCTTCCTGGAGGGGATGGTAAGCTAGTCTTAAAGGCTATGGGAGGTTAGCCATCTGATGAGGGGTGAGGTAAGGGTGGTCCTTGGAAAAGTATGTGCTGTGATTTGAATGTTCCCACAAAATTCATGTTGACATTTAACTGGCAAGGTAACAGAACTAGAAGGTGGGACCTTGAAGAAGTGATTAGGTCATGAGGGCTATGGTCTCACAAATGGATTAATGCTGTTTTCAGGGGAGTGGGTTTGCTATCACGGGAGTGGGATACTGATAAAAGGATAAGTTTGGTCTTCATTTTCTCTCTGTCTCTCGTGCATGCTTCCTCACAATGTGATGCCATCTGCCACGGGTTTACTCTCCCAGATACAATGCCATGCTCTTGGACTTCTCAGTCTGTAGAACTGTCAGCCAAGTAAATATCTGTTCTTTATAAATGATCCAGTCTGTAGTAACCGGTTATAGCAGTAGAAAACAGACTCAGACAGTATGGAAAGAGATAAGAGATAAAACTAGAGAGAGAGAGAGAGCCGGATCATGAAACATCTTGCATGTCACTCTAAGGAATTTGACTTTTTTGCTGAAATAAAAAGTAGAAGAGGTTTCTTTGAAGTCATTCAAGAGTAGAAGGGCCCTGTACTAACCCAGGAGCAGTGGTGAGGAGAGGAGAGGACTGTGGAGAAATATCTTGGGGAAGAGCATTAACAGGGTGCTTTGGGGGCTGTGAGGGAAGAGAAATAATAGGATGCTTTAAGGGTTGGTTGAGGGAAGAGAAGCAAGAGGAACAGGGAAGAACAGAAGATAACTTCAAAGTCATCAGTTGCACCAAAGTGTGGAACTAGAAAATTGGGAAATTAGACTCCAGAGAACTGGCCAAATTGGGACCAAAAGATTTGTTTTTGGACTTGCTCAATTGGAGCTTCCTTTAGGACAGATAAATGAAGATATTTACCAGGTTATTGGATAACTGTCTGAGGTTTAGGAAAAACATGCCAACTGGAAATCTAGATCTGAAAGTTATCTGTATATTAACAGATGGGGTGAAGGGAGGAGGAAAGAGTGGTCATTTTTTGAGGTTCTACATTATTTCTGGTGCTTCACACATTCTGTCTCATTTAAACATCACAACTAGACCCATGAATTTTGTGTATAAGGAAGGTGAGTCTCCAAAAGCTTAAGAATTAGGACTCTTTGTTGCAAGTGACAAAGCTAGCTTAATGCTAGAATTTATTAAAAGAATACAGGGGACTCTCAGGGTACCCGAATTCAGAGAGGAGAGCAGCATGTTCTCATTTTTGTTTTGCAAAACTCACTTTTGCAAAGGCTGTGGGTGAGAAGCAGACTGGAGGGGGCAAGAGCAGAGACACGGAGGCCAGCTGGGATCCTTTTCTTTTCTGCTGCCTCTCTTGCAAATCAATCTTGAAGCTAAGTTTCATTGAACTAGACATAGCTTTGGCTTTAAACCAAGATAAAATGAGCGATCATGGAGAAAAGATCTCCTATAACTTCTGCCAACTTTTGTCTGATAGTTGCCTAATTTCAGTGCTATTTTGGGGGGGTAAAATGGACTTTCTCTATATAAACTCAAAATGCATGTACTACAGATGGACTTTTAATGACACTTCACAGAATGATCATGAGTTTAAGTAGAAATTCTTTTTTTACTCTTTCATGTTGATAGACTTTTGTTTCAGCCTTGCCTTTGGATCTGAAATCCTAGGAAATACAGTAGAAAGAATTCTGAGGTGAGAATCATTAAACACTAAGTCTGCTTCAGTGCTGCTCCCTGTTACTTGTGTCACCCTGGTCAAGCAAACCCAGCCTCCCTGGCTCTGATCCATTCTCTGTTAAACAAGGGATTTGGATTGACCCAAGTACTTCTCAAACTTTAGTGCATCTTCTGCGGATGTTGTTAAAATGCAGTATGTGATTCACCAGGCCTGGGGTGGGGCCCGAGACTCTGCATTTCCAACAAACTTCCAGGTGATACTGATGCTGCTGGCTCAGGATCACACTCCAATTAGGCCACCCTCCAAGATGCCATCATGCTGTAAGCTATAACAGCTACCAAATAAAGAAAAGCATTATGTCAACAATGGGTAACAATAAATATTTATTTTAGAAAACAAATATAACTTTTTGTTTTTTTGAAACAGGGTCTTCCTTTGTCACCCAGGCTGGAGTGCAGTGGCATGAACACAGCTCACTGCAGCCTCGACCTCCAGGACTCAGGTGATCCTCCTGCCTCAGTCCCCCAAGTAGCTGGGACTATAGGCATGTACCACCATGGTTGGCTAATTTTTGTGTTTTTTGTAAAGACAGGGTTTTGCCATGTTGCCCAGGCTGGTACAAATATAGCTTTACTTTTCTGTTTGTAAAAGTAATGCATGCTTATGAAAATTGTTCTTAAAAAAATCACATACCATGCAATGACAGGAAGAATCATCCCAAGTTAAATACTGCTTGAACTAATGTGCTGTCTTGTCACTTGGCTATGAAGAATACAAGTGCTAGGTTTCAGTATTGGCATCTTATTACCTTGTCTTTTAAAATCGGATCGTGAAACTGGTATCCTTTTCAATTTGCTGCCAATCAATTATGCATTAATTGATTTGAATTCAGTTCCTTCTGTTGTGGTAGATTTGCTTCTGCATGGTATGATTTCAAGTTGCTCATTGTCTGCATTCAGGACAGGGTAGTTTTTGGGGTCATCTCAGCCAGGCTGAATTGACCTGAAGATGTCTATAAGAGTAAAAAGCTAAGTAAATATCAAGAACAATTTTTAGCATAAAATTCAGTATTAAGATTCATTGAGATCTAATCAATAGAACAGAAGGTTCTGTAAATGCATCCATCTTATGGGAATGACTTAGGTCATAACCATTGTTGGTAAAGGAGGAAATTTTTCTTAGTTCCTCTGCACTTTCCCCAATCATATTAATGTTACATGTCTTTGATTGTACTTGAAATGATTGTAATAATAACGAGAGCCTTAAGAGTTTGTTGGTCATAAAAACATATGACATTTTAAAAACTTGATTGGATTTTTAATTGACATATATAACTATTAAATATAAGATTATAGATCCCAAATATCAAATTAACTTTAGCATTTACAATTTTCCTTTGTCTCCTCTAAGCAGCTGCAATTTCCAGTGTAGCACATAATGAGGTAGTCATAGTTGCAAATCTATATCTGCATATTTTATAACTTGAGAACATTTTTAAACTCAGTATATAGGTTTGTGTGGATATTGTATCAATGTTCACAAAACAAGGCAAATGGAAATAAAGCAAAAATATTGTTAATGTGTAATGACATTGTGCTAACAGAATGGGCAATTTGAAACAATGCCATTAGTGACTCCACTATCTAGCACAACAGTTATACATAGTGTGTAAGATCACATTTCAGATAAGTGATATCCATCATTTTAAATACCAAAACTTAGGTTTAAAGAAGTTTCTGAGATATGCAGAATTCTGCCTCTCAGTAGGCTTTGAGAATATGTTACTCCTCAGGACTCAACATGTCATAAGCATCACTGATTATTTTTTATGTCTGTTCTAAACTGCAGAAACAGTTTCAGAAACGCTGGGTTATTTGGTTTTGAGTCCTAATCTTATTACTGTAAAAGTCACACGTGTTCATCCATCGTAGAAAGTTCTCCAAAGTGCAATCACATATAAAGAAGCAGATAAAAATCATCCTCAATCTCACTCTCCAGAAGTAATGATTATTAAAAGTTTCATGATCTTTTAACACACTGCATTAAGTTTCCCAGAGCTGCTATCACAAATTACTACAAACTGTGTGACTTAAAACAACAGAAATTTGTTCTTTTACAGTTCAGGAGACCAGGAATCTAAAATTAAGGCATCAGCAGGGTTGGGTCCTTCTGGAGGCTCTCAGAGAGTCTGTTCCATGCATCTCTCCTGGTTTCTGGTGTTTGCCAGCAACCTTTGGCTCATAGACACATCATTCCTGTCTCTGCCTCTGCCATCACATGGTCTTATTCTATGTGTGTGTCTTTCCCTATCCTCTCCTCTTTTTATAAGGACACCAGGTATTATCTATAGCCCATCCTAATCCAGAATGACTTCATCTCAGCTGATTAACATCTGCAAAGATTCTGTTTCCAAATAAATTCATATTGTGAGGTTCTGGGTGAACATGAATTTGTGGGGGACATTCATTCAACCCACTACACACACTGTAATATATACTTATAGAATCATGAAAAGGGGACCATAATTTATATATAGCTTAGTTCCCTTTACACTTAGGATACCATGAATTTCCCTAGGTCTTTCAAAAATAGAATTTTAAATTTTTGTAGGGTGTTTCATCATATGAATGTTACATCATTTCCATAGCTAACCTGCTACTTCAAACACTCAGATGGTTTCCAGACTTTACTATTATAAATGGCTCTGATGAATATACATGTTCCCAAATCTTTGAATTTATCTCTGCTTATGTCCTTGGTATAAATTATTCTGAGTCGAATTATTGGATTAAGGGGTATGAACACTTTAAAGGCTCATGAAAAATCTTGTTTAATTGAATTCCAGAGATTCTATCAATTTGCCATCACCAGCAGAAGAACCCATGGCATTCTCTACACTGCACATTCTAGCTTTTTGAGTGTTGGACAAGTGACTAGGCAAAGAAATAACATCCTTACTTTGTGACTTGTATTTTTAATGTAAGGTTGCCTCTTTGTTTACTGACCATTTACATATCTTTTTTAAGTTACCAGTTTATGATTTGTAACTCCTTTTCAATTTATTTCTTCTCTCTCCAACTACCAGTATTTATTTCTTACCATTTCACTGATGAGTATACTGTCCACCCCCACCCCTTTTAGAGTCCACTGTTACCTAAGAAACGATGTGGATGTATCCTCCCTCTCCTTTTCCCATCCTCGAATCACCTCTGAACCTTGTACAAATGTCAATCATTGCCTCCACTGGGTCTTAACTGTTTACATTTCGCTTTCCCTTCTAAGACTTTGAGCACTTTGGAGCAATGTCCATGTCTTATCTGTGTTTTTGTATCTTCAGCAACTAGCATGGATGCTCAATAAACATGCATTTTACTGAGTTGTTAGGTTGTGACCTGGAAATATTCACGATTCCTTATATAGATAGAAATAGCTAAATAAGGGTATATAAGGATAGACTCTAAATGGCACTCAATAGTGTGCATAGGGCTGGGCGTGGTGGCTCCTGCCTGTAATCACGGCACTTTGGGAGGCAGAGGCAGATCTCCTGAGGTCAGGAGTTAGAGACCAGCCTGGCCAACATGGTGAAACCTCGTCTGAACTAAAAATACAAAAAATTAGCTGGGTGTGGTGGTGCATGCCTGTAATCCCAGCTACTTGGGAGGCTGCGTCACCAGAACTGCTTGAACACAGGAAGTGGAGGTTGCAGTGAGCTGAGATCACCTCATTGCACTCCAGCCTGGGCAACAGAGCAAGACTCTGTCTCAAAAAAAAAAAAAAAAAAAAAGCAAAAAAACAACAACAACAAAAAAACAAAGCATAGGATTTAATCCACGAGTTTTGTATTTCTATGCTAAATTTTTAGAAATAGTAAATTTTTTCTCCCATATTTCTCAGCTGTATCTGAGATAATTGAAGCTGAGTAACATTGTCTGGATAGGAAAGTGTTAGTGATAACAAGCACAATAATAATTGTAATAATGGAATGAGGATGTTACAGTACTGAGATCAGGATAAAAGTTACAATTGTCCAGATTTTAAATTTCCTATCATTTCCACTGAAATCACTGGCTGTCCTTATAATATTAGCAGGAATTTATGCAATTTGTAGGTTTTGAAATAAATTACCATTCAGAATTCAACTGTGAAAAACAGTGTAACTCTACTTGAAAAATCCTTTGAAAAACTCAAGTTTCCACCAAACCTAGAAGCACATGGGTGGTAAAACATAGTTTGAAAAGTTATGAGAGATGATGACTACAAGGAACTTTTTATAAACATCTTTTATAAACATTACTCTTGGTCAAATTTATTTTCACATGGATATTAAAACAAATTACTGCCACAAATGGGTTTCTGTTCTGATCCTTTTTTTTGCTTCACATGTCCTTTCTCTTCCACCCTGTTCAGATTCACTCTCCTTCTTTCTCATGACAGACAAGAAAAATGCCACCTCCCATAGGACCCACTCCAAACCCTGTTTCCTGAATGATCAATGTCTTCCCCCATCGCAATCAAAAAAGCACTTTCTATTCTGTCTTCATGACACATTGGTTTTGACACTTGCATAGCTCTTAGTAATTCTGCAATGTGCTCGAGCTATTTGTGAGCACATGTATTTTTCCTTTATAGATTGTAAACATCTAAAGAACAGGGTTAACACAGGAGCCAAGTAAATAGTTAAATATTATCTTGACAATGGCTGTAATAGTGGACATTTGAAATGAATACACCTTCAGTATTTTGAAATTGAAATAATTTTCTAGAACCTAGCATTTCTGGACTCTCAACAGCCCACCCTTTTTAAAACTGTGACGACACTATTTTACCATAAAGATCTACCCAGACCCTCTGTAATACACCTGCGTAAATGCCACGTGCACGTGAGCATGCGACGGTGTGTGTGTGCATGGCTGTGCACGCCTGTGTAGTGGTAATCAGCCATAGTGCCAGGGTTTGAAAGCAGAAAATACATCAATCGACCTCCAAGCTTCTTTCATCCCAGTTCTTAACATCTCAATCTCTTGAGTGCTGAGGCTTATTTTGTTCAAGATGGTTTTAGACTCTTCTGAGTGCAAGGCAATCTCCTTCCAGCACGGCGGAGCGAGGAGAGGTGAGGCGAGAGTTTTGAGGGTGGGCATATTGATCCTATGCTTGCTGAATTAAAAATGAGCCAACTGAGGACAATTTCCAGGTTGCAACACAGACGGAGCTAGAGTCTGGGTTGAGGTTGGAGGAGCCGTTAGGGCGCAGGGATGCAACAGGATTTGGGAGAAAGGCGAGAGAAAGCAAGGCCACTTCTAGGGGGCTTTGATTTTTTTTTTTTTTTTTTTATCCTGGCAGCTTCCCGAGCCAGATTTCAAAAGCAATTTCAAACGTGAAGCCAGCTGAAGCACTGCCTTACACTAATTGGAAGGGGAAGGGAGTGACTCATATTACACCAGCTCGCTCTTCCCTCTCGGCAACTGCTAACTTGTAGCTTTAAAAGGAAGTGACATGGGTGGGGAGAGACGTCAGCTGAGGACCACTTTTTTTTTTTTTTTCTTCCTGAAGGGTCCACCCCATGGGTGGAGTCTCGCTTTTTCTTTCCAGTGTTGGCTGACTTACAGCTCTTATAAACTAGTGGCAATTTCTGAACCCAGCCGGCTCCGTCTCAGCTTCTGGTTTCTAAGTCCATGTGCCAAAGGCTTCCAGGAAGGAGGTATGTGCTCCTGGTGCCGTTCGCAGGCACCTTTCCCGCTGGGTGTGGCTGATGTTTGCATTCCTCTTCCTATCGTATTTTCTCTCCTGGGCTGGATTTCCTTAGGACCTCTGCAAGGGGTAGGTTTCGGGGGAGGGGGAGTGCCAGGCAGGCGGGGGAAAGGTGCAGGGGGCGCCTGGAGGGAGGCGAAGAGAGGCTCTGCTGGTACAAAAGGACCCTCGCTTTGTGCTGGGCCGGGTGAGCGTCCCTTTCTGGGCTGTGATTTCAAGCTGCTGTTCCTGGCTTCATTTACCCACCCACCCAGCCTCCTCTCGGGGCTAAAGCATTTTCTCTGCCATAGACGAAGCTGGGCGGGGGGTGGTGGTGGGGGAATGTTCCTATTACATATTGCTCTCTTTTGTGTCATGCAACATGTTCTTCCGTCGCTGACGTTTCTATGGCAACCACAAAAATACTACACAATATGCAGCCCTGATATACATTGATTTATTTGTATTTCGTGTCTAGTTTGCAGCTTTCTGCTCTGCTGCTTGCTTTGGTTTGCTAAAATCCAGCCTGGCTTGTGGCTACCCCTCCTCACTTTCATTTTGGTTTTTCCCTATCACAGGAGGGGTGGGGGAGGGGAGTTGTCAAGGAAACAGGCATTGGTAATTACCTCTCTATTTACCTAATTTTCGGCCTATGAATTTCTCCATCATATCGAGGAATTAAAAAAGGAATGCTTTGATGTTTATGTAAGTCTTCAGTGTCTGGTCTTTTTTTAGAAAACCTAAACACTTCTCAAGATATGATATTGATCCTGTGGTCAAGCTAAGGGGGAATTAATTCCTTACAGGAGGTGAGATCATTGAAATAAAGTTTTAGAGAGCATTGGAGAATTCGCACTGATAAATGTGATATTGCCTGCCCAGGTTTGCCTAAAAGCCTAAATATTTAAAAGACGGGTCTTTGCTCTCATCTGCACTTCTTTAGCTCCAAATCTTAAGTTCAACAAGTATGAGTAACAAATTAACTGCCCGGCAGGATTCTCCGTTTTTCATTTTCGTGCATTGTTCTTAGATGGGTTAGCCACGCTATTCACTCTCTTCAAGGTGAGGGTTGCTCGACTTTTTCAAAACTGTGGAAGGATTAACTCATCTGTGATTAGTCAACCACTCTCAGTTGGAAAAAAGTATATTGAGAGAAGGGAGAAGGTGTGTGTGTGTGTTTGTGTGTGTGTGTGTGTGTGTGTGTAGGGACATGGGAGGCGGGCAGGGAGAACGGGCACATCTCGAGTTCTACGTTAAAAGGACTACATCTTCTGAATGTTCTCTCTGGGGAGAAAAATTGATATTGAGAAAAAATATGAAATGAGAAAATTATTATCTACTTAGTAATAAGCAAAGTTAATTATAATTAGAATAAAATAACACATCTCTTAGAAAGACATAGTCACAATAGGCCTCTTAACAGGTACCGGCTAAACTGATGCTTTTATTCAGTATGTCTAAGGAAGTGTTTGATAAGGGTTACCATTCTTCTGACGGGCATCCCAAATAATTAGCCTTTATAAAACAGATAAGTAGTAATCCCATTCTTGACTCTTAAAATTATCTATAATTTAGGATAAACATGTGTGAAGGTCACTTAGCCCTCATCATACCTTCTGGCTGCTAAAGCCAAAATCATTACTTATAAACCTCGAGCAACCCTGGAAGCAGGAAGAACGGGTGGTTTCAATGAGGTTCTGTTTGCTGTGATCCTTATCTAAATATGCTATCATCTATGTCTTATAACATCTGCTGTAAATCCAGAGGACCTAAGTAATTCAGGTAGAAAAGTACCTGAAAATGGGGCAAAATAGCATATGGCATAAAACAAACTAGAGCTACATGGAGTTAAAGACGAAAACTATTTAAAGGGCATAAAACATAGAAAAGTATTACTAAAAAGAATATGACACTCATTTTGAAAAGCACGTTAGTACACAGAGGAACGGTTGGATTGTGAGTGTTTGATGTTTGCAAAGAATTCTGAAAAGCACAGCCAGGCTTCAATTACTGTTTTTCCTGCCTGAAAATGGTCCTCAAGGGCAGATATGCCACATGACCTTCCAAAGCAGATTGACAGCATGTAAGTCAAAGTCTGCCATGTCGGTTCTCTTGAGTTTCCAGACTCAGCAGTTTCACAGCAAAAAAGCCTAATGGAATAGAATTCGAAGGAAAAAGAGCAAGACTTCCTCGGAAGCATAGCCAAAACAGAAACAACAAAAAACCCAAACCGAATGCACAAACAAAACACTTTCTGATATTCAGATGCTGAGTAGAGGTTCAAACAGCAGCTTTGGCCTGGGGAAGCTAAGTGGAGCTATGAGTAGAAAGTAAATGTAGGGGTCCCATGGAAAAGGCTGACAGAGGTGACACCCAGAGGGTGAGTCAGTCGTCACTGTATTGGGATCTCACTGTCTGCGAGGCTCTGCTGTGGAACTGGTGAAGAAGGCAGCAGTTGTTGTCTGTGCTCTCAAGTTTAAAATCCACCAAACGGGTGGTGAAGAGATGAGCACACAGCTGGAAGGAAGGGGGAAGCAACAGCCAGTCAAGGAGATGCAGTTAGTATGAGAAGAACACCAGTGGGAGAGTCTTGATCCTGCTGCTGAAGCTTTATAGGAGAGGAGGCAGATGGTTCAAGGGAAGAAGGAGAGGATGTCCTAGACAGCAAAGATGGGTAGTAAGAAATGGATCATGGTTCAGGGTTCTTAACTCCAAGAAGGGAGAGGTCAGTCTTTATTGTAGAAGTAGAGCAGGTATACTCTGTGCTGGTTGAAAGCGTAAGTAGATGTAGATTTGGGGATGAGTTTTTCTTAATCAGAAAAAGACTGTTAGAAGAAAGACTGAACAGAAGGCAAAATTCTTCCTAATCCAATATTTTTTTAGCTTCATCTTAACAACAAAAGGCCAGACTTACACTAGACTGTAAACAGGTACGAAACTGGGGAAGAGGGAGCCAGGAACTTACCCAGAATGTCATCTTCATAATTCCTGCCACTGCCGTTGTTTTAAATTATTGGATACTCAAATGAGGGTTTGGTAAATGTCACACATGTTGTGCAGTCTCCTTTATTCTGGAAAGGAGGTCCAATGGTTATGGGACAAAGCTGCATTCACATTTCTTTTTTTTTTTTGAGATGAAGTCTTGCTCTGTCGCCCAGGCTGGAGTGCAATGGTGTGATCTTGGCTTACCACAACCTCCCCCTCCTGGGTTCAAGCGATTCTCCTGCCTCAGCCTCCCGAGTAGCTGGGATCACAGGCATGTGGTACCACGCCCAGCTGATTTATTTTTTATTTTTATTGTATTACTAATATTTTTATTGTACTACTAATACAGTAGAGACAGAATTTCACTATATTGGCCAGGCTGGTCTCAAACTCCTGACCTCAGTTGATCCATCCACCGTGGCCTCCCAGAGTGCTGGGATTATGGGCGTGAGCCACCGCGCCTGTCCCACATTCACATTTCTGAAAGGTGTTTGACATCTAAATCTTTGGAGAAACGCCTTTCATCACTCATATTTTGAAATATAATCATAATAATCATGTAACATTTCCTAGAGCTTGGGCAACTCAAATTCATTATTTGTGTGCGAATCAGTTTGGAAAGGAAGCGCTGGAACTCTGAAATCTGGCTTCATGCATGGGCTTGGGTCTGCAATTGCTGCCTGGCTGTAGGAAAGAGGAAGCTTAAAGCATGAACTCTTTCTTTCAACAGATGTTTATTATGTGTTTAATATGTGTGAGGTCCCACAGATGCAACTGTGAGCAAAACAAGATACAGTTTAAATAGTTATAGTTGTCAAATGTCTGAAGAGTTTCCAAGGGAAACCCCATGACTGGCTGATATCCATTTTCTTCTAATGACTGAATAAGAGGAAATATCTTAAAAGGAGTATAATTTTTCTTTTTTTAACATTATCATGGAACAATCCATCTAACCTGTCTTCTTTTCCTTGGCTCTCTCTTGATTCACAAAGATTTCCCATCGGTTTCATTATTTGTCTTAACTTGTTTCTCCAATCTAATTTGCTCTACTTCTTCCCTTGATCGTAAGTCCTACCTTTCAGTCACCGTTCCTTCATTCGTTCACACATACATGATACATCCATCTGTCCTCCATCCACCCATCCATCCCTTCATTTATTCAACAAATAGTGTTGACTATCATGTCTCAGGCACTATATATTATAGACATAGCAATAAATGGGAAACAGGTTTTTCCTTAAAGAAGCTTAGGATCTATCAGGAAGACAATGTGGAAACAGCTCCCTAAACCATGGGGGTATGACTTTTTTGCGGGGTGGGCAGGGTCTCGCTCTGTCACCCAGGCTGGAGTGCAGTGGCGCCATCATGGCTCACTGCAACCTCTAACTCCTGAGTTCAAGCAGTCCTCCTGCCTCAGCCCCGCTCTTCCAGCAGCTGGGACTACAGGCGTGAGCCACCGCGCCTGCCCTGGGGTATTCTAATAGAAGCACTTATTGGCTAATGAAACAGGATGCTTCTTTCATTGAACAGTTTTATAAATTGTTCACACACAGCATAAACTGTGCTGGGCAGAGAGGGATCAAGTGGTTAGCTGTTGACTGTTGTCCATTTCATAGATTTTTTGTATCTTCCATGCTGGTTGAGCGTAAGGATGGTAAACATTTATTAGTTAACTAAATGGGAAGAGTGGAATTTCTAATACAGGAGACACAGAGGAAGAGAAGGCTTGTGTATTCTCTTTCTGAAAGAAGCTGAGAGAGAGAATCTCTCAAGATTCCCTTTCATAGTGAATTACTCATAGATTTCCAGGTGACAATAGCTGCTCCCACATTGACTCAAAGTATAGCATTTTAAAAAAGAAAAACTACCTGTGTCCAGTTACATACCCATTAGTTTACTGAATATCCTCATGTCCTTTGGAGCTGATTTCTCATAATATACTGCAAGTCTGTGTCTTGTTCTGATAAAAACAAGTGGGTTTCAACCCCCTACACCTTTCAGTCTTATATCGTAACAGCAGTGCATCCAGAAACTAGCGGAGGCTCTAGAGACTCAACACGAAGAGCGTTGAGACCTCGTTGCAGCACTTTCTCATGAAACTCTTCTTACTAGAATTGTTTCCCCCCAGCTTAAGTTCCACCGTCAGCCTGGAAATTCTATGGGCAACATGACAAAGTTCCTCTGGAAAACCACACCCCTCTGCTTGGCTGACCTTGGGAGAAAACATTTAGCAAGTTCTTTTTCTGGGTTATTTTAAACTCAGATAATATCAGCATGACGCTGTTCCCAATAACTCTGGTTGGCACAGACATCTCTGCTCAGGTTAAACATCACAACTGCCTCATGGTCATTTCTGTGTGGGATCCTCCAAGATGAGAGGTGCATTTTGAACTTTATGGTACTTTGAAGCCAGACACTAAAATTCCTGTAAGGAGAGGGGACCAACACACACCAGGGCCTGTTGGAGGGTGGGGCGAGGGGAGGGAACTTAGAGGATGGGTCAGTAGGTGCAGCAAACCACCAGGGCACATGCATACCTATGTAACACACCTGCACATTCTGCACATGTATCCCACTGTGTGTGTGTTTTTTTTTTTTTTTTTTTTTTTGAGACAGAGTCTCACTCTGTCGCCCAGGCTGGAGTGCAGTGGCCGGATCTCAGCTCACTGCAAGCTCCGCCTCCTGGGTTCACGCCATTCTCCTGCCTCAGCCTCCCAAGTAGCTGGGACTGCAGGTGCCGCCACCAAACCTGGCTAATTTTTTGTATTTTTAGTAGAGACGGGGTTTCACCATGTTAGCCAGGATGGTCTCGATCTCCTGACCTCATGACCTGCCCACCTCGGCCTCCCAAAGTGCTGGGATTACAAGCGTGAGCCACCGCGCTTGGCCCCCATTGTGTTTTTTTAGAGAAGAATAAAACATTCCTGTAGGAGATGATACCTCAGTCTAGGATATGCCAGGTAACCTGCAGGGGTCATTAGAGACACTGAGGTGACTGGCTGACCTACAGGATATGCGAGAATGATAACAGCCTGCCTTGATTGAGGGCTTCCTATGTGCCAGTACATGGACTTCACATCTATTAACTCATTTTAGCCTCATAACAAAACTAGCATGTGAACACGCTCATCAGGCTCCATTTTACAGAGAGAGAAAGTAAAGATGAGGGAGATTAAGCAACTCAGTTAGATCATAAGAAGGAGCAGAGCTGAGATGGGAACTCAGATCATCTAGGCTCTGCTTTCCCCTGCACATTCATACCTTGCCACGGCATATTCCACAGTCTGTCTCCCATGCCCAGTGCAGAGCCTGGCACATAACAGATGTGTAGTAAGTTTATTTTTTAGTTTTGTTTGAAATGTTAAAAGTGAGACTGGTCTTTCTTTTAAGAGGCCAGTCTCACTTTGTTGCTCAAGCTGGCCTTGAATTCCTGGGCTCAAGCAATCCTCCCGCTTCAGTTTTCCACGTAGCTGGGACTACAGGTGTGTACTACCATGCCTAGCTAATATTTTTCTTTTCTTTTCTTTTTTTGAGACAGAGTTTTGTTCTTGTTGCCCAGGCTGGAGTGTGGTGGCGCAGTCTCGAGTCACTGCAACCTCCGCCTCCTGGGTTCAAGCCTGCCTCAGCCTCCTGAGTAGCTAGGACTATAGGGGTGTGCCACTACACCTGGCTTTTTTTTTTTTTTTTTTTTTGTATTTTTAGTAGAGACGGGGTTTCTCTATGTTGGCCAGTCTGGTCTCGAACTCCTGACCTCAAGCAATCTGCCCAGCTCAGCCTCCCAAAGTGCTAGGATTACAGGTGTGAGCCACTGTGCCTGGCTCCCAGTTAATGTTTTTCAAATAATGAACAAATCTCTGCTGTGTAGACCTTTGCATGCCTTTCATCCTAGTTGTTAAGAGCAGCAAAATTACTGCAAGAAAAGGTAGTGTTTTAGAACTTGGAGAAAAACTAACAGCAGTACTTTATACAACAAGCTACTGTAGTTTTCAGGGAGTGTTGTTTTTATTATGGTTTAGTCAGAGATGGTGGGAGAAGGGAAAGGGCCTTGTGATTAAAACCATCTGAGTGACAATGCAGTACATACATTAAATTAAAGATGAACTCTTCTTAAAACCAATGTTTAACCAAGGATTGAACTTGACTGAGCAGCTGCTCTCAGAGTTCCCAAGGCGGTAGGTAGGTGGATGGAGTCAGAGGCTTTCTGTTCTTCAGTGGACTTTCCACAAATCCACCACTGAGTTTGAAGGAAAATTATTATCTGCAAAGACCCTGCCAGTGCTTATCCTAGCTGAACTCTGAAATGAGAATGGGAGACGTGAATTGATCCTGGAGTGAAATTTGGTCTCTTGCCCATCTCCATGGGCTCCTCGTGAGCTGTCAGTCTTCTGTGGGTAGAGGTTAACCGAGATGGATGAAATTTTAAAGAACTTATCTGTCCATGCAAGCACATCTTCTTCCCAGGATCCTGCAGCCATCAGCAGACAATCAATGCAATCATCTCAGACTGTGTCCTGCCTCCCAGGAGTAAGTCATCGGGCTCATTTCTTTATTGTCTCTTTTCTGTTGGGGGAAGGGCAGGTTGCAAGGCGGATGGTGAGCAGATTCTTCGGCCTCTTGTGTGGGTAGCCTGCATAGGAACCATTTCTATGCCTGTGAGTCCATTTCTAGCATCTGCCTCCAGCCTCTGCTTTCCTGACGTTCTCCCATCACCCCATTCGTCCTTCATAAAACAGTCACTTTTTCTAGATGATTACATTCCATGACAATGATTACAGTCCTCTCTTCATAACTGCACTGATGCTCATTGATGGCATGCAGGTGTAATCGCAGCGTTTGTAGCACAGAGCAGAGTGCCCAGCACTGAATGTGTGTTGTGGCCTAGAGGAGAGATGGGCACAAGAAGTCAGGTGATCAGGGTTGCCTCATCACTGGCCTCCTGGCCAGGGCCTCAAGGGTGACATTCCTTGAGGTGAGGTGTTTCTCAATCTCCATGTTGAGATTTTGGGCCCAGTAATCCTTTGTTGTGGAAGAGGCCGACCTGTGCAGAATGGGATGCTTAGCCGCATTCCTGCCTCTAATGTGCCAGGGGGAGTCACCCCACTCCTACTTGTGGCAGCCAGAAATCCCCTAGAGGAACAAACTTGCCCACAACTGAGAACCACTGCTTGAGGGGGAATTCCCAGCCCTGTCAGATACACTCAGGAATCCGGTTGGTCCAATCAAAGCAAACCCATTTCTGAGGACTAATAGGGTCCCAACAAAAGTGGCAACTCATTAATTTAAATGAAGAAATACTTTACATGGGAATTGAAAAATAATCATAAACCAACTTAAAAGTAGACACATGGCTGTAATGTATTCAAATATTTAGTGCTTTCTGCCCTGATAAGTCTGCGTGGGGGTCACGCAGGCAGCCCGGTGCAGCGAGGAACTGGGCGAGCTCGAGGATCTGATAGGACCCCTTCCACACCCAGATCCGTGCAGACAGGCCCTCCTCGTTCCCCTCGCCACCCACCAGTTTAGGGAGCCTCCTTTCCCAAACCTCTTTGGAGTGAACAGATTAACATATCTCAAGAAGAATCCAGAGAGGTACTCACAAACCTGCTCCCACCTGGGGATTTCATTGCTGTTTCCTTGACCATCACAGTGAGCGCTGCGCCACTGCAGTACTAATCCAGCACCCAGTCCAGCAGCGGGTACTAATCCAGCACCC
>NC_045438.1:12449691-12575529 GCF_002776525.5 Piliocolobus tephrosceles | reverse complement strand
CTAATCCAGCACCCAGTCCAGCAGCGGGTACTAATCCAGCACCCAGTTCTCACTAGTATTAATTTGCCTCCTAGCATCCATCCCCACAGTTGCTGGTATTTCAAGCCTTTCCCTTTCCATCCCTGTGTTTCTCACTTACAGGAGGGGCCACCTTTACTTCCTTCCCCGGACCAGCACCCTGCCCTGCCTGAAGTTAGGCTTCAGCTCCCCAGCCCTGGGGGACTCTAGGGGGTCCCATAACTAGTCCTGGGGGACCCTGAGGGTTCCATAACTGCTGTCTCCCTCCCTTTTGTCTTCCCATCTCCCTTCTCCCTTCTCGCTTTCAGGCTCTCAAAGGTCGACAGAAGTGGGGCCAGTTATTCCAGCTCCCCACCCAACTCCAGAATCCCCTTTCAGTGTCTCTCAGGGAACCCCTTTATTCAGCCCATGGGAATACAAACAGGAAGCCGACCCTGCGAGTGCCTTTGAGGAGCCTGCTGCCCAGAGGGGGACACAGAAACCTCAGTGAGGGGTTCCCACACGATGGATAAGACTCGCAGGGCGGGGATGCACGGGCACACCAGGGGAACGCCTTGCCACCCCTGTCCAGTCTGGGCTTCCTGAAAAGCTTCCTAGAGAAGAACAGCCCCTGCCTTAGGTCTGGAAGTGGGGAGTATTGGTCCCAGTGTGCACGCTTCTCAGGGAGTGCCAGAGACCAGAGTGGGCCGGTGGGCGAGGAGGGACAGGGCAGGAGGCCGGAGTTTTCCTCGACAACAGAGGAACGAGGTGGGCTGGCGCAGCAGGAAGCAGAGGCTGAGGGTCCTGCAGCTCTGGGAGGGGAGGCGCAGACAAGGCACAGGTCTGAAAGCCCGCAGGGTTTGGTAACTTGTTGTATGGACGGTGTCTTTGATGCCCTGAGATAGTAAATACAGAGGGAAAAAAGGTCACTTTCCAATGATATTCCTCCCAAATGGTCACTTACCATATTACACCTTATAATATAATCATTTATGTACTTTGTAATCAGCATGTTTACGCAGCACTTACTGGAAGCTGTCTGCTTTGCATAGGATCTCATTTCAGCTTGCCCCCAGCCCTGTGGGTTGCCAATTATTTCCTCTAATCTAATTTGAAACTGAGGCACAGAGAGGTTAACTAACTCTCCCAAAGCCCCAGAGCTAGCAATACCTGAGCACACCGTGATTATACTCTCTAAATATTGTAATAGAATCACATGGACATGCATTTCATACTCTTGCCTTTCCTGAAATTTTCCTGAATTTTCTTTTAGGGTGAAAAGACTTCCCATCTGAGTGAGACAGCTGGGTCCCTCCTATGCTCTGTACACCCCTTGTTTACCATAAAGCGGCCCCCAAATCATGTGGAAATCTGGAAGTTACTTAAGACCAAATGATATAAGGAAAATGTTACGGTGTCACTAAAATCCTCATTTGGCCTCCATCTCTAGAGGAATAAATAGGTTTCAAGTTTGAGAGGAGGTCAGGGGAGAGGACCAGAGAGATATTTAAAATGTGCCTAATTCTTTTAATTATTTATATTCATTCCAATTTTTGCCACATTAGGACTTATCTCCTGCTTTCCATTCCTTCTGTCTTCCCCAATGGCTGAACTGTTGTCTTTTTCTTGTTTGATTTTGTTTTTGGAGACAGAGTCTCGCTCTGTTGCCCAGGCCAGAGTACAGTGGCACGATCTTGGCTCACTGCAACCTCTGCCTCCCGGATTCAAGCAATTCTCCCGCCTGAGCCTCCCTAGTAGCTGGGATTACAGGTGCCTGCCACCACACCCAGCTAATTTTTTGTATTTTCAGTAGAGACAGAGTTTCGCCATGTTGGCCAGGCTGGGATTACTGGCGTGAGCTACCATGCCCAGCCTGTTGTTTATCTCTTTAAAGAGAGCCTGGTCCTCAGCAGCTCCCGTATAGCTTTCCTCACCAGGGAAAATGCACCTTCCTTAAGCAGGCGCTTGCAAGGTCACGACCTGGCTGTGCCCTATGACCGCCAGCCCGCCTCCAGCTGCCGTTTCCTAAAAATGTTCAGTCTGTCTGGACAGAGGGAGGATTTGCAGCCTCCAGATGAGGGAACTTTCCATGTGTGAGACCCTGGAGCTGGTTCCTGCCTCCTTCGGACCCTCCCTGTGAGCCACTAGACTGGGGGCTCTCGGGGGCTGTGCGGTGCAGCGTTGGCGGAGCAGGGCTGGGACGCAGCTGGGCTTAGCCCTCGGCACAGCCCCCTCCGTACTCTCCGTGGGACCTCGGACTCAGGGGCTGTGCAGCGCGCAGCATTGGCGGAGCGGGGCTGGGACGCAGCTGGGCTTGGCCCCCAGCACGGCCCCCTCGGCACCCTCCGTGGGACCTCGGACTCGGGCTATGCAGCGCTCAGCGTTGGTGGAGCGGGGCTGGGATGCAGCTGGGCTTGGCCCCCAGCATGGCCCCCACCGTACCCTCCGTGGGACCTCGGACTCACCAAGACCAGGCCTCCTCCTCTTGGTGTGAGTTGGCCTGGCCCATCCTCTGTCCACGTGAGTGCGGCCCTGTTTCCTGACCCGGCCAGCGAGGCGTCCAGGGTGGATGCAAAGGTCTCAGCCGAGGCGCCGTCTGCGGGGGCCGCTTTGTGGTGAACAAGGGGTGTCCAGAGCATAGGAGGGACCCAGCCGTCTCACTCAGGCATCTGTGTTGCCGAAACAGCCAAGGGACAAGAATTTTTAAAGAATTAAACATGAATATACCATGATATAATACACAACATTTATGTGAATTTTAAGATGAAGCAGACTTCCACAGTAGACTGTCTGGATACCTTGAGGACACAGCTCCAGACCCGCACAGGCTCCCTGCTGAAGGGAAACCTGTGGGGACTTTTGAGAAGGAAACAGAGCTGAGTGTTCTCTAACGGAGTCTATCTGGACAGAGCTGAGTGCTCTCTAACGGAGTCTATCTGGGAAGGACGGCAGTTTTCGAGTTCTGCCCCGTTCCTGCCCCTCCCCCTCCCCCATCCCCCAGTGGTGGCTGGGAATCTTGGTGGTGGGGTGGGGTGGGGCAGGGAGGTGTGAGTAACACCCCCCACCCCTGAGAATATACCTGCCTTTGCTCTTTTTCCTTCTCTGTCTCTTCTGATAGTCTGATGTGTGGATGGAGGGTGACTTGGGTCTGTCTCTTCTGCCTCTGGTCCCTCACCTTGTTGGGCCTTCCCTTGCTTTCTCTGGAATAGCCCAGGGCTTGCTCTGCTCCTTCTGGCCTCTTTCCTTCTGTCATTCCCTGGAGACAAGGACGGCCGCCTCAGCTCTCAGGGCTTGCTGGCATCTTTCATCAGCTCTGTTTATGATGTTATCCTCGTGTTCTCCTAGAGGTTTTTTTTCCCACTGGAGTTATCTTTTGAACTCGAAACAAAAGAGGCATGTGGAATTTGCCACTTCAGATCCCAAGAAGCTACCCAAAGGGCGCCCCTCACTATGAGGGTCTCACTCCCCCGTGGGACTGAAGAAGAATCGGACCCAAACCTTTTGAGTGAAGGAGAAGCCGGGTAGAGCTTGCAGTGGGTCAGAAGAGGAGAACTCAGCCCCTAACAGCCCCAGTAAACCTGTGTTTTTACAGTAAGATGTGGAAGGAGGAACTCTGGGCTGAGGACTTTGCCCAGGGACAAGCAAACCAAGTTTTATTTGCTATGAGAGAATAATGAGGAGGGGGTAAAAAAAAAAAAAAAAAAAAAAAAAAAGAATGAGCTAGTATAGAGCCAGCTGTGGAAGAATTTGGGATTTGGGGAGCTGACACACAGCAGTGGGCAGCAGCCCCTGTGTGGCGGGGACAGACACAGCAGCTGGCCACCATGGCTGCAGCTCCATCATGCTTTTCAGGTCCTGGTGGCAGAGTCTAACGCATGTTCTCAACATTGCCTGCACATGAGGATTACCTAGGAAGCATTTTTAAAAGGCCTCCCTGGGCCGGGCGCGGTGGCTCAAGCCTGTAATCCCAGCACTTTGGGAGGCCGAGACGGGCGGATCACGAGGTCAAGAGATCGAGACCATCCTGGCTGACACGGTGAAACCCCGTCTCTACTGAAAAATACAAAAAAACTAGCCGGGCCAGGTGGTGGGCGCCTGTAGACCCAGCTACTTGGGAGGCTGAGGCAGGAGAATGGCGTGAACCCGGGAGGCGGAGCTTGCAGTGAGCTGAGATCTGGCCACTGCACTCCAGCCTGGGCAACAGAGCGAGACTCCGTCTCAAAAAAAAAAAAAAAAAAAGGCCTCCCTGGGCCCTATCTTGGACCAACCAATTCAGGTTCATTTTTTTTTTTTTTTTAAGTTCTATAAGTGATTCTGGGCTGAGAGGACTGGAACCTCAGGATAGAAGGAGGGTGGCTAGCAAGAAGAAGGTGACTTTGACAAAAAGAAACGCAGAGCCAGGACCCAGGCCGTGGTGATGGCACAATGACAATAATGATGAGCACAGCGACATTTAAGATGATGTACCAGGCAAAGGTCTACGGATAATCCTCACCACAAGCCCTTGACGTGGAACTCTTCTTATCTCCATTTCACAGATGGGGAGCCTGGGGGTCAGCAGTCTGCAGGGCTGCACAGCTCATGCAGGCAAACTGGGTCTCTGGCCCAGGAGCCCCTACCCAGGGGTGAAGGTCAATGCCCGTTCACTCTCCAGCCTCTCTGGACACGTAGCATTCACAGCTCTTTGCCAGGCAAATGCAGTCACAAGCCGGAGGTCCACTCATAAAGAAAGAGAAGAGGAATAAAGAGGGCAAACCCAGGCAGAGGAAACCCCCTTACAAACATGTATTCCTAGAAAAGAGGTAGAGCTCAATTACTGACTTGTCCCGTGTCAAATGTAGTTTACAAACACTACATGATGAGCTGGATTTGTGGAAGGTAAAATATCCCTCCTTAGGCTTTGTTGATGATGTTGCCTTACCCGGTCGCAGGGTAGCAGCTACATCCCTCTGACAGGTCCCATCATGAGTTAGCCGTGACCTGGGCGTTTCCCTGGAGCAGTGTGGTGGATGTGACTGACCATTCAGTTCATTCATTCTATGGATATTTATTAACCACCTCTTATGCCAGGTCCGTGCTGGGAGCTGTGGATATGATGGTGAAAGACACTTAGCTCCTCAGGGAGCCTGCTTCGTGGGACGGCAGATATACACATGAAAGGAAATAGCACTTGTCAATGCCATGTGGCCCAGGACTGTGCCGGGTCTTTTCTGTCATTTGTCTCATGTCATTTGACTCGTGCAGTGAGTAAGTGGCTACATTCTGTGACAGTGAGCTCCATGGCCAATAGAGAAGGGCCTGTGAGGAACAGGGAAAGATGCACCTGACTGTTCAACGGGAGGCAGGGAGGAGAAGGAGCTGGCTTAAGCAGGGTTTGGAAGGATAAGCATGTTTCGCAAGTCAACAGTGGGAGAAAAGGGGGAGGGAAGGGCATCAGGCAGGTGGAATGGAATACACAAGCTTGGAGCACCAGAGTGAGCCCTGCTCAGGAAATTCTAGGAAATTCTAGAAGGCAAAGACATGGTTCAGTGGGCAGTGTGTACTCCTCTAAGGAGATTTCCTGACCTCCTCATGGCCTTGCCAGATGAAATCAGGTGTCCTAACTGACTTTTTTTTTTTTCGAGACAGTCTCTCACTTTGTCACCCAGGCTGGAGTGCAGTCGCTCAAACACAGTTCACTTCAACCTTGACCTCCCTGGCTCAAGTGACCCTCCTGCCTCAGCCCTCCCCAAGTAGCTGGGACTACGGGTACACACCACCTCACCCAGCTATGTTTGTATTTTGTGTAGAGAGGGGGTTTTGCCATGTTGCCCAGGCTGAATCCTGTTTTTTTTTTTTTGAGATGTAGTCTCCTTTTGTGGCCCCGGCTGGAGTACGGTGGTGCAATCTTGGCTCACTGCAACCTCTACCTCCCAGGTTCAAGCGATTCTCCTGCCTCAGCCTCCCGAGTAGGTAGGACTACAGGTGTGTGCCACCACACCCGGCTAATTTCCATATTTTTAGTAGAGATAGGGTTTCACCATGTTGGCCAGGCTGACCTCAAACTCCTGACCTCAAGTGATCTGCCTGCCTCAGCCTCCCAAAGTGCTAGGATTACAGGTGTGAACCACTGTGCCGGGCCTGGCTTTTTATTTTCAAACCACGCTGCACATTCCAGGAGAGTAGCAGTTAGTCTTGGACTCTACAGTTTGCATTTCTTATCTTGCTTTCCTGCAGTTTGACAAGCTCCTTGGGACTGGTCAGTGTTCATTCCCCAGGCTGGTTCTTTCATAAACGCTGTCTGCAGGAATGAAAGGCATCGCCTATGGAAAGGGCTAAGAAAAAGTGGAAACTCCGGTGTGCGGTGGGAGTAATGGCCCCTCTGTCATCCCAGCAGTTCACTGAAGCTTGAAGCAGTCAGAGGCTGCTGGATCCCACTGTGTTTTTGTTAAAGCCCTGTCCCCACATGCGGTTCTTGGCTTGTTACAGTGGCATGCAGTTCACTTCCAGAGACTCCCCAGCCCCAAACATTTATCGTGCCAGGCAAATGGAAGTTTCTTTCTGTGCAACTCCTGGATGGGTCTGAGAAGAGAAGCAAGAACCAGGGTGTGACTCAATGGTGAACTCACGACTCGGCCCTGGGGGTGCAGCCTGTGCATAGATACCATCGAGCTAGGTGCTGATGTAAAAAGTGAACCCCTGACCAGGAGATTTTCATTGATTTCAGCAGTTCTTAACTCTCTTCCTGAGTTGGTCATATTTGAGGAGTTGCCCTGTGGTAGGGTCAAGGTGCTACGGAGCCAGAGAGTCCTCCTGGGCACGTGAACTGTGTGGTGACCTGGGACGCCACACTTGTGGGGTAAGGCTCTGCTCTCCTTTGTTGAAATTCTTGATAGTTTTTGAAAAAGGAACCCCACATTCTCATTTTGACCAGGCCTGGCAAATGATGTAACCTTTCCTGCGTTGAGTATAGAGTTAGTGAGTTTTCACACGTGCTGGTAGTGTGGCGCATGTGTGAAAACTAACTAACTCTAGACTCAACCAACTCCAGACTGCCCTGGACAAGATCGGGTGGCTCTACAAGAGTCCATGATCCCCAGCAACTCAAAGCATACACGCTACGGACAGCCAAGGTCATATTGGGACTATCTCAATATAGAAAGGATGGTTGGTGCTGTCAAAGCTTCAGGGGTGCAGAGATCTGTTATACAGCATTGCGACTATAACTAAGAATAATGTGTATTTAAACATGGTTAAAAGAAGAGATTTTAAACTTTCTCATCATAAGAAAAATAAGTATGGGAAGTGATCGATCCATTAGCCAGCTTCATTTAATCATTTCACAATGTAAACATCATTGTAACATTATGTTGTACACTATAAATATGTACAGTTTTTTTTTTGCCAATTGAAAAAATTTTAAGGCCGAGTGTGGTGGCTCATGCCTGTAATCCCAGCACTTTGGGAGGCCGAGGCTTGAGGATCACTTGAGGTCAGGAGTGTGAGACCAGCCTTGCCTCCATGGTGAAACCCTGTCTCTACTAAAAATATAAAACATTAGCTGGGCCTGGTGGCGGGTGCCTGTAATCCCAGCTACTTGGGAGGCTGAGGCATGAGAATCGCTTGAACCTGGGAGGTGGAGGTTGCAGTGAGCCTAGATTGCGCCACTGCACTCCAGCCTGGGCGATAGAGTGAGACTCATTCTCAAAAAAAAAAATTAAATGCTTGTGGTAAAATAGTCCCCAAGTCTTTCACATCTAGCCATGTGATTAAACTTTCAAACGAGTCTTGCTACAACCTAGCTTGAATAATGACTCTCTGTGGGTGGTGTTTCTATGTTTTTAGGGGGGAGTGGGGTGGGGAGGAGAAATAAAAACCATCTCCCAACATATGTAGGTGGTGAAGTCCAAGGCTGAGGTTGTCCCAATTAAGGGAACTCTCCTGTTTTCCAGGACTGTGAGAGGTGATTGCTCTCTTGTGTCCATTTTCGTTGTGTTTTTTCTTTCTGTATTTTGCTTGTCTTATGATTCAAGACATGAACATAAATATACATTTGAAAATTTCCACCAAGAGGTGGAAAAGTTTACGGATCCAGAGAAGATAACTTTGTACAAAACAAGTCTAAAAATGCTTGTTGGATACTCTCAGATATTTGGAGAATCTGCCAACCTGTTTGCGGGAAATTTGTTTTCAAATGGGAAAGGACAGAACAGCCTGAAGATGGGAGTGCAGTCGTTTTGAGTTTTTTCAGTTACTGCAGCCAAGAGAAGTTACTTTTTAGGGAAGAGAATGAACGCAGAGTTTTCCTCTCTGAACTGCCACTCTCAGTCTTTGAGGTCTCATGGTGGAAAAAAAGTATCATAAGACCGAAGATAAGTAAAATTCCCTGTTTTCCAAAGTTGGGAAGTGTAAATACCAGAATTTCCATTCTAGCATGCAAGAGTTTTTTCCTAAGTGTTTTAACGTAGGAAGTAATAAATGATCTCATGGAGCCAGCATGTGTGCACCAAAACTAAATCATGTTGAGTTAAACTCACTGATTTCATTGGTACCATTACTGGGTGAGTTAGTTGAGAAAGTGCCAGAGCAAGGGTGATACTGTAAAGTAAACATTTGACAGACTACATCACCACATCCTTGTGTATATGATTGTGACCTGGGAATTGGGACCAGGTGGGTTCACAGCTAATGGAACAACAGAATAAGCTTGTATTTACTTCCATATGAAATAGAAGGTGGGACTAAGGCTGTCTTTTCCTTTTTTCTATTTCACATCTCTTTCTCCTTCTTGCCCACATTCCTTTTGAATTTCCATGAAGAAAATTAATTTAAATTGACTTCTTATATTTCAGGAACCCTTTGATCATTTTTTTGATGTTGGATTTCAGCAGTTTTAAAAATTTCTGTCTTTATTTAATTTTTTTAATGGTGTTACTGAGATATAATTTACATACCATAAATTCACCCATTTTAAATGTATAGTTCAATGAGTTTTGGTAAATTTGGTGTTGCGTAACCATCACCAAAATCCAGCTTAGAACGCCTCTCTCATCCCAAAAGTTTCCTTATGCCCATGGGATCCATCCTCACATGTGTCTGTAGCCCAGACAGTGAGTGATGCAGTTTCTGTGTCTGTAATTTGGCCTTTGCTAGGTATTGCCTATCAGTGGGATAATTCACTATGTATTGTTCTGTGTCTGGCTCTGTTCATTTAGCATAATGTTTGAGGTCCACCCATGGCATGCATGGAGCCGGGGTTGGTTCCTTCTTGTTAGTAGTCTTCCGTCCTGTGGCTGTACCATCTCTTATTTCTTCATTCACCGGGTGATGGATATTTGGAATATTTTAGCATTCATCTAATTTTAAGTTTACTACTTTTATCCTGATCCAAAGGTCATGTTAGAAACAAGTGCTGTTTTCATTGTCACTTTACCCCCATCTCCAACATCCCATTTAGGGCACAGGAAAATTCTTAGTGAGGACTTAGAGGAAAAGTGAAGACAGCCACCTCCACGCCCACTGGCTAAGGTGGCTGGTCTGCAGGAAGAGCGCAACAGGCGTCTCCATTGTGATGTCAAAGCTGACTTTTGGGAAAGCGGAGACTCTCCCAGACCTAAAACTAGAGAAAAGGGCACATCCATTCTTAATGCCTGTCATGTGGACTTATTCGTCTCCTAGGCAGAATGCATGAAAATTTCAGTGTTGCCAAACTGATGAACCCATTTCTTTCCCTTCAATTATTTATCTCCCCACTGATTTCATTAATTAATGACGCTTTTGGCAATCCACCAGATTTCTTTTCGAACTCTCTTTGTCAGTGTCGACTGCGTACAGGCTGCAGGGAGTGGGGGAGCCACCAGACCCCGTCTCTGCCTCCCAAGCCTGCTCCAGGGAGGACGTGTCAGCTCCGCTCTGTGGCTATCAGAGGAAGATGGTTTCATAGCGCGAGTGTCATGTCTGTCACGTATTTCAACCCTGAAACTTCTCCCCACACAGCAAACACGTTCATCCATGACACACGGCAGAGAGCAGCGCTGGTGGTGAGGAACATCAGCAGAGCGTTTAATCTCAGCTTATCCAAGCAGCCTCACAGGAAGGAGAAGAAAATATTTGATCCACTGAAGACTTTTCCCCGATCTTAGGCACAAAGCCTAATTCTTCTAGATGGTGGCGATCGCTGCCGTCACCATGTGTGCTTGGGGTTGATTTCCTCTTGCCTGGGAAACTTAGGGTGCTAGCCAGGTCTTCGTATCCTTCCAGCTTTGCCTGTTGCCTATACTCAGGATCCAGGGTAAGGGCCAGCCCTACTTATGGACCAGTCTCAGAGATCATTCCAGTTGAGGGGGGTCTGTTTTACTTCTTGCAAGTGCTGCGGTGGGCAGTAACATCCTGCCAACGGGCCTCTCCTGAACGCCTTGCTCTGCCTGGGTGAGGGTGGAGTGGCTTTTTCCTGCAGGCTGAAACTCCCCGATTACTTTCTGTGGCTCATTTCCTTCATCTAAACAGCATGTCATTCTATGTGTTGACATGACTGTGTGGACTGAAGGCTGAATGTGCTTATGTTTTGTCTTCTGTGGGGCCAGTTTTTTTTTTTCTTTGTTTTTACATACAGCTTTATTGAGATATAATTACATACCGTAAAATTCACCTGCTGAAAGTGTGCAATGCAATGGCTTTTTGTACATTCATGGTTGTGCAACCATCACCACTATCTACTTTGAGAGCATTTTTAGCACCTCAAAGAGAAACTGTACATAGCAGCAGTCACTCCCCAGTCCTGCCCGCTCCAGCCCTAGACAATTGCAAGTTCACTCTCTGTCTCCACACATTGGCCTAGTCTGAACCTTTCATATAAACCGAATCATATCGTATGTGGTGTTTTGTGATGGGTTTCTTTCATTTAACATGTTTTTGAGGTTCATCCATGTTGTAGCATGTGGCAGTAATTAATTCATTCTTTCTTGTGGCTGGAGAATATTTCATTTTATGGATATACTGTATTGTATTTATCCACGCATCAGTTGATGAGCACTGGGGCCGTTTTGGCCTTTGGCTATTGAAAGCAATGCTGCCGTGAACGTGGGTGTACAAGATTTTGTGTGGATGTGTGTTTTCGTTTCTTTTTAGTAGATTCCTAGGAGTAGAGTTTCTGGGTCATATAGTAACTCTAACATCAGAAGAACTACAGCTGGATGTGTTTCATTCACTTCCCAAAATCTTTTCTGAAGTGAAAGAAGCAATGGTATTTTGCAGAGCGGTCTTGGACTTTCAAATCCAAGTTCCTTTGCTCTTTGGACCTATGTCAAATTATTATCACAGAGCTAATGGAGAATTGGATGTGTGAGGTACTACAGGGAAAGATGAAGTATCTGGGAGCAGGGCCCTGTGGTGGTGATGATCTGGAGTTTATCACAGGGAACCAGGGCCTGTCTAGACTTAGTGTGTCTTTGCTTCAGAAGGCTGCGTAACCGTATCTGGCTCTGCAATGGCCTCGGAATGATAAGAACAGCTTGCCGGGTGTGTTCGGCAGTTTGAGGCTTTTTCCTAGTGAAGTCAGGGCTGGCTTTTGTGAGCCCAGGCACTGGATTTCTGGAGCTCTCCAGCCTTGCCAGGATTTGCTTTCTTAGAAACCAGGAAGTCCTGTGAAGACAATGATGTGAAACCCAAACACAATGGCTTCTAGTATTGAATCCATTTTTGTTCTCTAAATTGAGTCAGTATTTACAGATCTTTGAGAATTAAATGAATGTGACAGCTTAGAACCAAGGATTAACAGCGGAAGTTGTAAGTAGCCTCAGTAAATCTAAGGATTTGCTAACGCATGCTGCTTTCCATGAGAAGGACTGAGTGGAATGGAAGCTGGAGGGTTTGTAAGAAGGCACTTTCTCCTCGATTTCCCAATACTTAGTTATTTCTTACTGTAAGCAGAGGAGTGAAAGGACATAAAGAACGTGGCCATGAGAAAAGATCACCAGGACCACACAGTAGATGCTCTATAAATATTAGCTGAGCAAGTTGCATCTAAATGTATATACGTATATGGATCACTTAATATTTTTAGTATTTCTAATTCATCATCTTATTTTATGCCCTCAATAGTGTTATCAGTTAGGCTGATGTGAATGACAGGAAGAAGCTGAGGATCAGAGAAGGTAGGGACCCGAGCAGGTTAGTGACCAAAGAAAATAAGCCATATGACTTCCCTGAGCCTCTATTTTCTTAGCTGTACAATGGATCCACTAGTAAGTCACAGAGCTTCTTCAATATCAAGTGACATATGTTAACATACTCATGTGATCTTAAAAAATGCAGTAGAAAAGTTTTTCTTTTTTTAAAAAAAGTTAAATATATTAACCAAGTGGTTAATACTCTTGGTAGAATAATTAGAAAATACAGAGAAGCATAAAGAAGAAAATGAGTATTTCCTATTATCTCACTAACCCCAAACATCCACCTGAACTGTTAATTGTCCAATCATTTTAAAAAGCAATTTGCTAATATATAGTAAAATCAGAGGTGTGCATGTCAGAATGAGGCAGCAGTTCCAAGTCCAATGTTCATTACTGCATTGTCTATAGCACTGAAAACGAATTGGGAATAACCTGAGTATCCGTCAGTATGGGAATAGGTTAATTTTGGGGTAGTCATCCAAAAGAATACTCTTTTGTACTTAAAATAACTAAAACTAGATATGTAACATTTCAGAATAGCAGTGTTGAATGTAGAAAGGAGCTCACAAAAGGATCCAAACATCAATTACATATTGTTTATGAAAACATGTTAATACAGTAAAAGAATAAAAACATAGAAGGAAGCACATGAATTTCAGCCTTGGGGGGTGCAATATATTTATTTATATTACAAATAAAATATTTGTGTTTTTTTTAAGTAGAGAGATACATAATCTTTTTGCCTTTTAAAAGTCAGATCATATCATATTCATTATTTTTTTCTTTTTTTTTGAGTCAGAGTCTCACTCTATTACCCGGGCTGTAGTGCAGTGGCGCGATCTCGGTTCACTGCAACCTCTGCCTCCCAGGTTCAAGCAATTCTCCTGCCTCAGCTTCCCAAGTAGCTGGGATTACAGGTTCCTGCCACCACGCCCAGCTAATTTTTGTATTTTTAGTAGAGACGGGGGTTTCACATTGGTCAGGATGGTCTTGATCTTCTGACCTCGTGATCCGCCTGCCTTGGCCTCCCAAAATGCTGGGATTACAGATGTGAGCCACCGTGCCCGGACTCATGTACATTTTTGTTGACTCTGTATTGTAAACATCTTTGTGTCACTAAATACACTTCCTCATTGTTTTTCCTGACCCTCCTAAGTCGTTCTGTTCTGACTTAATTGTATTTTCTTTATTTTTGAAACAGAGTCTCACTGTGTCACCCAGGCTGGAATGCAGTGGCATGATCTTGGCTCACTGCAGCCTCAACCTCCCAGGCTCAGGTGATCCACCTCAGCCTCCTGAGTGACTGGGACCACAGATGTACACCACCACAACCAGCTAATTTTTGTATTTTTTGTAGAGACAGGGTTTCACCGTGTTGACAAGGCTGATCTCCAACTCCTGGGCCCAAGTGATCCTCCCGCCTCGGCCTCCCAAAGTGCTGGGACTATAGGCGTGAGCCTCTGTGCCCGTCCAGTTGTATTTTCGAAGAATTTCTAAAAGAAGCAAAATTGCTGAATCTTCCTTTTCAGATTTTATAATTATTTTCTATTTATTCATTTCTAATTGTTCACGTTTTTTCTAATGCATTTATAATATATTTGACCCTGATGGAGCTCATAACCTAAAAGCAGAAGCAGAATTCAAGACACACAGAATTCATCCAGTTTATGAAGGAATTCCCCAAAGTTTGGGAATTCACAACGTGAAACTTTTATTTACTTTTACCCAAAATAACCATGAATCAAGCAAATGTCTGGGTTAGAGAGAGGACTCTCCCATTACCACTGCAAGAAACGAGTCACTGACTGCCGCCCACAACCCCATGTCAGAGGCTGTGGTTTTGTCAAAGGAAAGTGGTCTCGGGGACTCTAGAGGCCTCGTCATGCCCTCTACTGCTGCACACATTCCAGTTCTGGCACTTCAGTTATAACCATTAACCCACTTATGCCTAGTGTTCCATTACTGGAACGCTAAGCATGTGGGAATTATTTATATCCTACTGCTCAAGGTCATTGCCAAGGTCTGATTTTTCACTTGTGCAAAAAGCCAAAAAATGACAATCTCTGGCATAAATGGTTTAAGAAGATAATTACAACTCCCTACCGTCGTAGGCCTTCCATTCCCTAATCTCTAACAGGTAATGTATCCCTTTAAAAGAATCTAAACTGCTGCTCCCTGTCTCCGCTTTTGTTCCTCCTGCAGAAACCGCCCTATAGGTAGATTTGTAAAATATCAGTGCCCTTATGTGTATCAAGAGCACGTCTCCCATGTTTGAATGGGAAACGTAAGGCCTGGGAAGTGGGCTTGGCATCCACCTGGCTCCCCTCATTCCCACCTGGGAATACATTGGCACAAATGAACTTGCAGGAGCTCTCAGGCGCAGCTTCCGTCCTCCCTGCGGGTCTTTGACCAGTGGCTGGAATGGCTGGTCTGTAATACAGGTAACCTTGTGCAGCCTCTGGGAGAGGAGGCGATCAGGTGGAGAGGCCAAGAGAGTAAGGCCAAGGAAAGAGCTGGGGGCACACAAGCTTGGTGGAGCCCTCCGTTGTCCTGACTGGCTGAGCGACAGGCAGGTCACTTAATACTCTAGCTGTCAGCTTTCTCATCTATAAGAGGAACAGTTAGAGAATTGACCCCTTTAGTTCATTTCATCTCTGTTTATTGGTATTCAATGTAGGAGAGACTGCATATGAATCAATGAGGTAGGGAAGGATCTTTCAACAAATGTCTTGGATACAACTGGTTAGCTATTTGGAAATAAATCCATTTACATCTTCACAGAGGACTGTAGCCAAAAATAAATGTAAGGTGGATCGAGTAGCTAAAAACAAAATTAACTATAGCAAAACTAGACAAAATGAGTGAACATTTATCAGTTTTCTGCAGGATAAGAAATAAGGGTAGAAGGAAGTCCTAAGTTTAAACATTATGAAAGAAATTACAGTTCTTACTTCATCATTATTTAAACCTCCAATAAGCTAAAAATAAAAATAAACAAACTGAAAAGATTGGTCACTCTAAATGGAATAGGCAAGATGTTATTCTATTTAAGAAAGCAATATGCGACGGATAAAGGTGCAATAAATAAAAAAGTCATGAAGGGGAAACAACATTTAATAAATATTTTAAAACATGCAGCTTCATGGCCATTCAGAAATGCAGGTTAATGTAAGACTGTATAAAGATTTAATTTTGTTTCTCATTGTTTTTAAATGAGAATTCTTATTGCTGACAAACATGTAGTGAAATGGGTATTTATATATATTGCTAGTAAGAATATAAACAGCTACAAATATTTTGGCAATATTTGGCAACACAAGCAATTTGTCAGTATTCACCAGGTACCTTAAAATGTTTGTTTCTGGAATGCAGAAATGTTGTTTCTGGGAATATATTGCAAAGAAATAAACCAAAAATCAAAAAAAAAAAAAAAAAAGTTGCCCCCAGAATTGTTAAACATTACACTATTTATTCTTGAAAAAACACAAAGAAGCCTAAATATAATAATGAGGCATTTAGGTAATAATTATGACATGTCTAGTATAACTGCAAGAAGGATATTTATATTCTAATATGGCAACTGAATATGATCTCACATTAAAGGCTAGAAAAGAGCATATAAAACAGATTTAAAATAAATCTTGACTAGTGTATATTTATTTTTAACTTTTATTTTAAGTTCAGGGGTACAGGTGCAGGTTTGTTATATAGGTAAACTTGTGTCCTGGGGGCTTCTTGTACAGACTGTTATGTCCCCAGGTATTAAATCTAGTACCTCTTAGTTATTTTTCCTGATCCTCTCCCTACTCCCACCCTCCACCCTCTGATAGGCCTCAGTGTGTGTTGTTCCCCTCCATGTGTCCATATGTTCTCATCATTTAGTTCCCACTTGTAAGTGAAAACATGTGGTATTTGGTTTTCTGTTTCTGTGTTAGTTCGCTAAGGATTATGGTCCCCAGCTCCATCCATGTTGCTGCAAAGGCCATGATCTCATTTTTTATAGCTGCATAATATTCCACGGCATCTATGTACCACATTTCCTTTATTCAGTCTACTATGGATGGGCATTGAGGTTGATTTCATGTCTTTGCTGTTGTGAATAGCTGCAATAGTGAATAGCTGTGAATAGCTGCAATAGTACTGCAATGAACATAAGTGTGCATGTGTCTTTATGAGAGAACGATTTATATTCCTTTGGGTGTATAACCAGTAATGGGATTGCTGGGTCGAATGGTATTTCTGTTTTTAGGTCTTTGAGGAATTGCCACACTGTTTGCCACAATGGTTGAACTAACTTACACTCCCACCAATGGTGTATGTGTTCCTTTTTCTCCGCAACCTCACCAGCATCTGTTATTTTTTGACTTAAATAATAGCCATTTTTTTGACTGGTGTGAGATGCTATCTCACTGTGGTTTTGATTTGCATTTCTCTAATGATCATGATGTTGAGCTTGTTTTCATATGTTTGTTGGCCTCATGTATGTCTTCTCAAAAGTGTCTCTTCATGTCCTTTGCCCACTTTTTAATGGTTTTGTGTGTTTTTTTTCTTGTAAATTTAAGTTCCTTAGGGATGCTGGATTTTAGGCCTTTGTCAGATGCATAGTTTGCAAATATATCCTCCCATTCTGTAGGTTGTCTGTTCACTTAGTTGATAGTTTCCTTTGCTGTGTAGAAGCTCTTTAGTTTAATTACATCCCATTGGTCAATTTTTGCTTTCATTGCAATTGCTTTTGGTGTGTTCGTCATGAAATCTTTGCCCATTCCTATGTCCAGAATGGTATTGCTTAGGTCATCTTCCAGGGTTTTTATTTTATTATTATTATTATTATTTTTTATTTTTTGAGATGGAGTCTTGCTCTGTTGCCCAAGCTGGAGTGCAATGGCACATTCTCGGCTCAATGCAACCTCCGTTTCCTGGGTTCAAGCAATTCTCCTGCCTCAGCCTCCTGAGTAGCTGGGATTACAGGCGTGCACCACCAAGCCTGGCTAACTTTTTGTATTTTTAGTAGAGATGGGGTTTCACCATGTTGGCCAGGCTGGTCTCGAACTGCTGGCCTCGTGATCCACCCACCTCAGCCTCCCAAAGTGTTGGGATTATAGGCGTGAGCCACTGCTCCCAGACTCTTCCAGGGTTTTTATAGTTTTGGATTTTACGCCTAAGTCTTCAGTCCATCTCGGGTTAATTTTTGTATATGGCATAAGGAAGGTGTCCAGTTTCAAATCTTCTGCATATGGCTAGCCAGTTATTCCAGCACTATTTTTTGAATAGGGGGTCCTTTCCCTATTGCTTGTTTTTGCCATCTTTGTTGAAGATCAGATCGTTGTAGGTGTGTGGCCTTATTTCTGGGCTCTCTATTCTGTTCCATTGGTCTATGTGTCTGTTTTTGTTCTAGTACCATGCTTGTTTGGTTACTGTAGCCCTGTAGTATAGTTTGAAATCAGATAGTGTGATGCTTCCAGCTTTGTTATGTTTGCTTATGATTGCCTTGGCTATTCAGGCTCTTTTTTGGTTCCACATGAATTTTAAAATAGTTTTTTTTCTATTAATAGTACTGTGAAGAACGTCATTGGTAGTTTAACAGGAATAACATTGAGTCTGTAAATTACTTTGGGCAGTATGCACACTTTAACGATATTGATTCTTCCTATCCACAAGTATGGAATGTTTCTTCATTTGTTTGTGTCATCTCTGATTTCTTTGAGCAGTGTTTTGTAGTTCTCCTTGTAGCGATCTTTCACCTCCCTGGTTAGCTGTATTCCTAGGTATTTTATTCCTTTTTTGTGGCAGTTGTGAATGGGAGTTTGTTGCTGATTTTGTCCTTGGCTTGTCTATTGTTGGCGTATAGGAATGCTACTGAATTTTGTATGTTGATTTTGTGTCCTGAGACTTTGCTGAAGTTGTTTATCAGCTTGAGGAGCTTTTGGGCTGAGACTGGGGTTTTCTAGCTATAGGATCCTGTCATCTACAAACAGGGATAGTTTGACTTCCAGTCTTCCTATTTGGATGCCCTTTATTTCTTTATTTCTTTCTCTTGCCTAATTGCTGTGGCCAGGAAATTTTTTTTTTTTTTTTTTTTTTTTTGAGACAGAGTCTTACTCTGTCGCTCAGGCTGGAGTGTAATGGCACGATCTCGGTTCACTGCAACCTCCGCCTCCCGGGTTCAAGCGATTCTCCTGCCTCAGCCTCCTGAGTAGCTGGGATTACAGGCGTGTGCCACCACATGTGACTAATTTTTGTATTTTAGTAGAGATAGGGTTTCACCATGTTGGCCAGGCTGGTTTCGAACTCCTGACATCAAGTGATTCACCTGCCTCAGCCTCCCAAAGTTTATTACAAGTGGGAGCCACTATGCCCGGCCAGGACTTCTAATACTATGTTGAATAGGAGTGGTGAGAGAGGGCATCCTTGTTTTGTGCCAGTTTTCAAGGGGAATGCTTCCGGCTTTTGCCCAGTCAGTATGATGTGTTGGCTGTGGGTTTGTCATAGATGGCTCTTATTGTTTTAAGTAATGTTCCTTCAATACCTATTTTATTGAGAGTTTTTAACATGAAGGAGTTCAACTACTGTGTATTTAAAAATAAAAAAGCCTCTGAAATGGTTTTATCTAGAGAAGGGGAGGGGAAAGCTTTGTGCATTCACCAAAGAAAAGAAGAAAATAAACCAAAATGTTGTCAATAGCTGTTCTAGGTGGTAAAATGTCTACATTTTAGAGTTGTACACACTTTGTATAATGAATTACTGTTATAATGGAGTGACTTTACCTTTCCAGAAATTCCTGGCTTTGCCTAAGTGATTGACACAGCAAGTATAATTTCCTTTAGTTTCACTGGATTTGTGTTTTAACAGAAGATTCTTTGTTTAAAAAAAAGTCAACTCTGTGGTCCTCAACCGACATCTGAGTTCCTCCTCTACAGGGGATTCAGCAGGTAATTTGCTTTTATTTGAGTAATTTCATGTCAGTTTAACATACCGCCTCATGCAGTTTCAGTGCTGGTAGGAAGAGAACTCCGCTGCTTACAGCATGTAATGGTATGGAGAGCAATCTTGTGGGTTCATCTATGTGGATTTTGCAGGGAGAATAACTTGGTGTGTCATCTGCCCTGTGCTTCATGTAATGGGAAAGAAACCCTGGACTTTATCCATTTATGCTCTTACTTTTGCGTTGTCTTTGACAATTCAGTGTTACCACTGTGAAAATTAAATTATGGTAGGTCATCTAGAGACTCAGATGGAATCAGTATTTATCTGTTCTGTAAGAAGTGGAAGGGGTAGAAGTCATCCAGGCCCAGGATGTATTACTCAGTAAGCACTTTAGTTTATTGGGCATGGTACTTACCACTCAAAACCTAGCAAGGGGCTCTGTAAGAATCCCCTGTGCTAGAACGGTGGGGTGCCTCACGCCTGTAATCCCAGCACTTTGGGAGGCCAAGGCGTGTGGATCACCTGAGGTCGGGAGTTCGAGACCAGCCTGACCAACATGGAGAAACCCCGTCTCTACTGAAAATACAAAATTAGCTGGGCGTGGTGGTGCATGCCTGTAATCCCAGCTACTCGGGAGGCTGAGGCAGGAGAATCGCTTGAACCCGGCAGCGGAGGTTGCGGTGCGCCGAGATTGTGCCATTGCACTCCTGCCTAGGCAACAAGAGCGAAACTCCATCTCAAAAAAAAAAAAAAAATCCCCTGTGCCTGTGCTCAAAAGTCTAATGCAATATTAGTATACAGCTAGAACTTAAATATGAATCAATGAATTTTAAACTGAATGAATGAACGGGTAGCTCCTTGGGTGGGAACCTAATGAATGAATATACTTTTCAATGGATAAATGAATGTATGCATGAATTAAACAACTCTGTCCTGGATTCTGCTTAAAAACTGGAAAGAACCTCACCACTCCTCCAAACATCTTTTCCTCCTGAGCTTGATGACTGAAGTAAGAAAACAGAGAGAAGGCGCTGAGACATGTTTGATCACTGCTGCTGCTAATGAAACTTTTCGAGGAATAGCCAGTCTGTAATGCCCTCAAAAGCATCCTTCATATCCAAGTACTTCAATATTCTTGTAGCCATTTTTCAGAGCTATCTAGAAACAAGGATACGGCAAGTCAACTTATTTTGGGCACTCGAAGCCAGCAATTCTGTCTTCAATAAATGATGCATGTCAGAAAAGCATTTAAGTGCATTTGTTTTCTAATAAGTCTCTCTTCAGGTCCATTATGCATGAATCAAGTTGGGGAAGGTGCCTGGGTTCATTTGGCATCCTTTATGAAAATCAAAGAAATGAGAGATTTAAAATCCAGCCATATTGATTTTCCCGCTTTCATCGCACTCCTTACCAGAAACTAGGGTTGGCAATGACAGGATCTCCAAGAACTCAAGGATCGAGGGCACTTCACGGACAGCGAGGAGAGGGAAGGGCCCACCGAAGAGAAAACAGCCTGCTTTCTGGTATCTGAAATGCAGAAGAAAATGAACGGCCACTTGCTTATATCCCCCTAAACCGCTCCCCTGAGCCGTCCCTTGCTGAACCACCCCACTAAAAGTGAGCTCCTGTGGCCACAATAGAGGCAGCAGAGTGCCTCCTCTGAGCTCTACTCCTGGTAAGCCCTCTAGGGTGCTTAAGGCCATGTTAGTTTCCATGAATCGGAAGCACTGTGGTTAAAGGCACATGCACAAGTGGCTCCATTTCCCATTTTTCTCAACCATAAAACTGGGACTGATATCCGATGCCTAAGCATCTGCCCTGCAGAAGGCTTCCACATCCATCACCTCCTGCAATCTCCCACCACCCCTGTGGGTCCGGCGAGTATGTCAGTGTGTCGTATCGACAAAGGAGGAAGCAGAGGTGACGTGATGAGGATCGATGATCGAGAATCACACTCAGGTCCCCTGACTCTAAATACTGGGTACCTCCCCTGCTGCATTTATTCCACCATGAATAGAGTCGCAATTTCTAGGTTCCCAAGGAGGTTTCTACCCTGGTTTGCATAGGCCAGTGCAAAGTGAGTTGCCAGTTGGTGCACCGCTTGCTAGTAGGCATGTGTGTGAAATTAAGTTAGCATTTGCAGGGGAGTTCTCATGCCCACGTGCTTTTGCTACGTGGCCTTTGGTTCTGGTTGCTATCACTTCGCATCTCCTTGGTTTTCTGAGATAGCCTGTCTCTGACACTGGGACTCCCCAGGCCCGGGGTTTTGGCCCATCTGTCTGTGGTTGGTGACCTTCACTGATTAGGAGCTTTGCTCAGAGGGCCAGAGACAGTGAGGCTAAGTGTTGGAAGGCATCACTCTTACTAGAGCAGTTGACCCAGACAGAGTAGGTGGGCTAGGCCAGACCAAAGGGAGAGATGTATGCAACCTTATCGGCTTTACTGGATTGGAGATGTCAGAGAACGCGGTTCGCTATCTCTGGTGGTTCAGTATTATTATCCCCATGGTTTCCTGGCTCACACAGCATCAAAATGTGAGTTTGTTTAGCCATAATGGAGCCAACTTAAAGGTTGTAGAGTGCTGAAATACTGAAAAGATTATGCTTGTAACCCTTTTCCCAATGGTTATTAAACATGAAAATACTAAATGATAAAATAAGCTTAAGGAAACTGCCAATGTTGTAAATTTCACCATAAACCTTAGCTTGAAAGGCTTTTTATTATTGTTTTTGTTGTATTTTGAAATATTAAAGATCAGATTTTATTAAAAAGTCTTCTTTGGTGCCACGATTTGCTGGTGACACAGGAACGTGCTGTCTGCGCTGGTGTCAGCCCCATCCTCACCCCTGACCGAAAGACTTCCTGCTTCTTTGCAGGAGGCAGAAGCACTGTTACCTACCTGTTCTTTGCGTTTTCTGTATTTGTTAGAATCCTGTCCTCAGCTCCTCGCTGTAAGTCTGTTTGAGATCAGGAAAACACAGGTACATTCGAAGAGCACCAAAGTGATGAGGGCCTTGGTCTTCTCAATACCAGTTTTTATTTCCCTTCCACACGGTGGAAACAAGGCCTACATCGAATATGCAACTCATTTCAATGAGATTTATGTAGGGAATTGACAGTTAACCTGTTCTTAGGAAGACAGCCTCAAAACCAATGACTTTGAACTGTCTTCCTCTGGGCTGGGAATAAGGACGTAATCATTTCATTAAAACTTGTGAGTAGGCTTTGAGGGTCTTAGGAGTCACTTCAGCTCAGGGTCACCCTGGAGATGAGTGGATGTCAGGATAAAAATGTCCACCTGAGGAAAATCTTACTGAAATACACAAATGGATCGTGAGAGACACAGTGGAGAAGTGAGTAAGAAAAGCTGGTGATGGTTGGCGGCCAGGGAGAAGGGGTCAAGGGAGGAGGAGACTGGTCAGCCCAGGAGGGAGGCAGGGGCTTCCACTGAGGGTTCTTCATGCAGCCATTGTGCTGGGTGCTTTCTGTGCATTCCTGTGTGTAATTGTCACAGCACGGTGGGAGGCAGGGAATTTTACCTCTGTTGGCAGATGCAGACCTGGAGGCTCAGAGAGCATAAGCTACTGACCCAAGATTGCACAACTAGGAAACAGGGCCTCTCCTGCAGGCTCTGGCCACCCAGCCTTGTGGTGGGCCATGTGCACAGGATGGCCGAGGCTCTGATGTGAGCTGCCAGTCCTGACCACGTTGCCTTGGTGACGGTGGGGGTAGAGTGGGAGGTGGTTTAGGTGCTGAATAAAGCTCTCTTTTTGTTTTTAGTGCCGGCTGGGGATGCCAGCCACCTCACGCCTGCTTCTGCTGGCCCAGGACCGGGTCTTGGGCCATTTCCCCACTTTGGTAACCCCAAGGGGAGAGCTGCCCCTTCAGTGTCCCCAGCTCCTGTGTCGTTCCAGCCCTCACAGGCTTAGTATTGAGCTGACAGCCACAGCCACGTGGCAGCAATGACGATGATGAAATTGACAATTTCAACATGCATCCTGCCTTCTTTCCATGTTTGAAAAGGTTTCATTATTTTTTTTTAATTAAAAAAATTTTTTTTGAGACAGAGTCTGGCTCTGTCGCCCAGGCTGGAGTGCAGTGGTGCAATCTCCACTCACTGCAACCTCCGCCTCCTGGGTTCAATCAATTCTCCTGCCTCAGCCTCCTGAGTAGCTGGGATTACAGGCACGTGCCCCCACAGCCAGCTAATTTTTGTGTTCTTAGTAGAGACGGAGTTTCACCATATTGTCCAGGCTGGCCTCGATCTCCTGACCTCAGGTGATCCACCCACCTCGGCCTTCCAAAGTGCTGGGATGACAGGTGTGAGCCACCGCACGGCCAAGGTTTCCTTATTAACCAGAATATAATTTTGTGGATGTTTTCTCTGTTTGGAAGATTAATTTTTCTCATTTCATTTCAGTTTGGGGTTTTATCATGTTGGATTTTTCATTAGGAATTGATAAAATTTTTTGGAGACTTTCACAGACTGAGCATAATTTTAAAATATGCCTCTGCTGAGCATCGTTGAAAATAGCTCACACACCCTTGGTTGTTGGAAATGCATCTAGCCAGCTGGCACCTTCAGAATGTGTACCTACTCTGAGGTCTGCACCCTCCAGCCCCCGAGGCTGTGGGCGAGCTGGATGGGGTTTGGAGGTTGTGGCCTTCTACTTGGAGAAAAGGTGCCACTGAGGCTGACTGTGAAAGGGAAGTTGCTTAAATACTCACGACCACTCCAACAGTCAGAAACAAGACCATGGACTGAAATCCCAGGCGTCCCGGCAGGCTGAAGTTCGTGAAGTCTAGCATGTTGGGCTTCTTGTCTTATAGGAAGCATTAAGAGTGGTTAAAAGCATGAGATTGGCCCAGGCCGGACCCCCACAGTTACTCACCATTAGCCCTTTACACTTCACCTCCTCTAACTAAACCGTGGTTTTTGCATCTATAATATGAGAATGGCAATACCTTCCATAGTGGGTTTTTGTGAGAACTAATGGGATAATATATGCTAAACGTTTTTATACTGATGCTGCAGCACTGGTTATAATTCAGAAGCCCTGTGAGGTTTAACTGTAAACATTTTCGGCCAGGTGCTGTGACTCACGCCTGAAATCCCAGCACTTTGGGAGGCCGAGGCAGGCAGATCACTTGAGGTCAGGAGTTCGAGACCAGCCTGGCCAACATGGTGAAGCCCCATCTCTACCAAAATTACAAAAATTAGTCAAGCATGATAGTGTGCGCCTGTAGTCCCAGCTACTTGGGAGACTGAGGCAGGAGAATTGCTTGAACCCAGGAGGCAGAGGTTGCAGTGAGCTGAGAGCGTGCCACTGCACTCCAGCCTGGGCAACAGAGGGAGACTCCATCTCAAAAACAAACAAACAAAAACAAAAACATTTTCATCTCATAGCAGTTAAAGCTACAGAAAGCCTTAGAGAATACTTAGTTTAATTTCCTTCTGCCTTATTTCTTCTCATGACAGAGTAAGTTACTGAGGTTTTCCATCTGTGTTTGCTTGAGTCTAGCTTTCTGTGGACTAGGTATAAAAGCTCTTGCCAATTTGGTTTTCTCTCACAAGCTACTCAGAACCAGCTATTAAATATAAACTTAGAAGCATCTCTTTTCCGTAGACCTGAGTTTTTATCATGCAACAGTGGGGCTTTGAAGAGGGACTAAAGCTTATTTATTAGAAGACATAATGTGATTTACGGTTTCTTCAGAGTTTGGTTTGTTTTAACAGACATCATGTACTGGACAAAGGACTATTCTATGAAATTTTAAAATACGTGAATTTTGTATAGGCTTCTGCCATACCATCAGATGATGATAATTTTTTTTTTTTTGAGACAGACGTTTGCTCTTGTTGCCCAGGCTGGAGTCCAATGGCGTGATCTCGGCTCACTGCAACCTCCACCTACTGGGTTCAAGCAATTCTCCTGCCTCAGCCTCCCAAGTAGCTGGGATTACGGGTGCCCGCCACCACGCCCAGCTAAGTTTTGTATTTTTAGTAGAGACGGGGGTTTCACCATGTTGGCCAGGCTGTTCTCAAACTCCTGACCTCATGATCCGCCCACCTTGGCCTCCCAAAGTGCTGGGATTACAGGTGTGAGCCACTGCACCTGGCCAATGATGATGATTTTTTAAATTGAGGACTATTTTACTTAGAGCTCTTCCCAAAGACAGTTAAATCCAGTCTAGAATAGTTTCTCTCCTGTTTTGTTTTAGGAATTAGGCCAACTAGACCGGGCGCGGTGGCTCAAGCCTGTAATCCCAGCACTTTGGGAGGCCGAGACGGGCAGATCACGAGGTCAGGAGATTGAGACCATCCTGGCTAACACGGTGAAACCCCGTCTCTAATAAAAACACAAAAAATCAGCCGGGCGAGGTGGCGGGCGCCTGTAGTCCCAGCTACTGGGGAGGCTGAGGCAGGAGAATGGCATGAACCCGGGAGGCGGAGCTTGCAGTGAGCTGAGATCTGGCCACTGCACTCCAGCCCGGGCGACACAGTGAGACTCTGTCTCAAAAAAAAAAAAAAAAAAAAGGAATTAGGCCAACCGAACTCCAAGGGAGTCAAAACTGAACCCAGCCTTGTTTGCCAGGAGTGAGAACTGAGCACCTTCCTCAGGCCTGCACAAGTTAGTTGCCTCGTGGAGACTCTGGCCACATTCATCCGACCTGAAGGAGTGCTGGCGATCTGAATGTAGTGTGTGCTGGACACCAGCTCCCTCATTTCTCCTGGGACTGCATCCACTCCCCTCTCCTCTGGGGGCACCGCAGTCCGTGGGGATTCTGTGTCCTGGAGACCAAAATATTGGTTCAGAAACAGAATCTGCCAGCTGTCCCCACTTTAGCTGTGCTGCTGTCTTTGCCAATCGTGAAGTTTTTATTTTCTTTTATTCATCTGGTTAACCTGGGCCACTTGGGAATCTTTTCTGTAGACGGGAGTTGGGGAAGAGCGGCAGAGCTGGATCCCTTAATCACTGTTGAGGAAGACTGCACTGGCGTAGAGGGAAAAGCTTGCCTTGGGAGGGCATCCATGTGTTTGGCTTGGAAGGGATATTGGAGTGCACCTTGTCAGTTTCTTCCTAAGGATCAAGATGCTGAAGCTGTAGTTTTGAACCCAGCCCAGGCTTCCAGGTGGAGAGACTTGCGTGTGTGTGTGTACACAAAGATAACTGCTGTTAGTGTTTTGGTAAGGCTTTCTTTTTCTTCCGGTTTTTTTAGATTTGTGATTATTTTTTCCACGTGATTTTGTATCCTGTCACTTAATACCATAATGAAAATGTATTCATTTTACTACAAACCTATTTTAGTGACACTTCACCTATTCCATTTGGTGGGTCTTCCATAATTCAGTTTTTTGTTTCCTTATGTCAGAAATACAAATTGTTTCTAATTTTTGGTGTTGGAAACCACATGGGGAATTTTCTGAAAGTTAATTTTGTCCTTAAGATAGTCAGAAATTGTTTACTATTAAGTGGTATGAAGCTGTTTAAGGTCCTTATATGTGTGTGAAGTTGCTTACTAAAAAGATGGATTTGTACTCACACTGAAGCTAGAAGTCCCATTCTACCTCATCTCTGTAGAATGGAGTATTATCATTAAAAACAAAAAGCCTAGTTTGGAATGTAAAAAGTGGTATAAAAGAATTTGCATTCGTTTCTTTGATCTCTTTTTGTATGTTCTGGATTTTGAGGTCAAAAGAGCTTCAATAAAGTGTTTAGATTTTAATGATGATGCTAAATTGCGCAGGAGCATTATTTCAGCAGTTCTTCTTGGACTGATTTCTTTGGAAGAAAGAAAGTTTTGCCTTTTCTACAACTCTGACCTGGTTGAGTGCTGCAATGTGAATATATATTAAGAACAAACACATAAACACCTTTTAAATCCAGCTTGTGGCAGAGTTAATCCCATTTCAGGTTTAGCCTGTCTTTCTGAGTTTGACTGAAGTTCATGCTTATTTCATAGCTTCAGAATTTTGAATAAGACAGAATATGAAGTCTTAACTAAGGTTATCTTGTTGCCTAATGTAATGCATTAAACTGACAGCTCTCTGTATTTAGAGAAGGATGCGGTTTGTATTCTTTCATGGGGAAATTCTGAGTTTTCTTTCATTTGCTTATGTTTTCACCAACATAGGCTGGGCAGCATATGGTACCATCTGCCTTACACCATACATAACTCACTTCAGGAGTCCCGTCGACCAAACGCTGTGCTAGAGTGTATACGCCTGGCTGTCTGTGTCTGTAGAACTTCATGGTAGAAATGGTACCTGAGAAATTCGGTGCTAGAGCGAGAGAATTTGTCTCGTTTGCACTTTAACATATTTTTATGTGTCTTGATTAGTCCATTCTCCCACAGCTAATAAAGACATACTCGAGACTGGGTAATTGATAAAGGAAAGAGGTTTAATTGACTCACAGTTCTGCAGGGCTGGAGAGGCCTCAGGAAACTTACAATCATGGCAGAAGGGGAAGCAAACGCAACCTCCTTCACATGATGACAGGAAGGAGAAGTGCCAAGCAAAAAGGTGAAAAGTCCCTAAAAAAGACCATCAGATCTTATGAGAACTCACTATCACGAGAACAGCATCAGGGTAACCACTCCCATGATTAAGTTACCTCCCACTGGGTCCCTCCCACAACACGTGGAGATTATGGGAACTACAATTCAAGGTAAGATTTGGGTGGAGACACAGCCAAACCCACAGCCAAACCCTATCACCTCATCTCCATCCCACACTTTGGGAGGATTACATAGTTATAGAAGGTGAAGGACACGTGAGTGTTTGTGACTGCATTATTTCCCATTTCTGAGTCACGAGCAAAAAAGTATAGGTTAGAATGAAAACATCTGGGGGAGGATGCTTTAACACATTACAGGTAAATTAAAGACAATGTCTTGATCTAGATATGTAGAGAAGGAAAACTGAGTTGACCACCTCATTGGCTTTCCCAGGAGAGACGAAGTCATCTATCTTAGATGCTCCTTCTTTGCCTTCTTGCAAATGATAGAAAAATCCCCCATTACTTGGGAGCTCCCTGTTGCAGGCATCCTGGCAAGTGTTTCAAATGCTTTACTATACTTGATCCTTACAACCACCTCATGCTGAAGTTTATTGTTCTGATTTTACACGTGAGGAAAGTGAGGGCCAAGTAAGTTAATCAACTTCCATAGCTGTGAAGTGGCCAAGCCTGGATTTGTAGCCTGACTGCCTGACTCTCAGTGCCCTCTCCACAGCGGAAGCTCCAACAACTATGCTGCATTGCCCCCCTGACCCCCGTCTCACACACACACATACACACACACAGACACACACACGCACACATACATCAGTGCTTGGTTTCCAGGTGGTCTCGCGTTGCCTGCACATTTCAGAATTTCTCTTGTCTGGTGCTTTGGATGATCACCTTTCTGCTCACTTTAATAGAGCATGTCAACCCTGTGGTCCTTCCTCAAGTTGGCAAGCAGTGTACCTTTTCTCCCTCAGAGACTTGCAAGTATCTCACCTTTGTGGCATATGCCCTTCATCCGCCCACACCTAACCTTCACGGGGGCTGGGAAATGGAATCTGTCCAGTTCTGTGTCCCGAATGGGGTGGATTTCATTCTCGTCATAAAAAAGGATGATAAAACACAGAGAAGAAAAGGAAATCAACCATAATAGCCACTATTAATAGATAGTTATAGATATAGTAATAGAGGTAGGTATGAATGACATATATGCACACATTATTATTTTACAGTTAAGAATTATACTTCTTTGTGAACTTTTCCCACTCAGTGTATTCTAATATTCTCTAAAGGTCTATACCAGCTGACTTACCCGCTTTGGTACACTGTTGGCTTATAGTCAACATCCCCTGTGTATTTAACCCCCTTTGTCTCTCCCAGCCTTATATGAATGACTCAGTTTTTACATCCAAGTGGTGCTGAAGGAGACTCCTTCTGGTATTTAGTAAGAAGCCGTGCTAATGTTAACGACGGTTACCTACTTTCTCGAATAGCCATGAGCTCCTTTCACATAGACTCATAGCCAACACTTTTTCAATATGTGCCCTTGAGGACTGCCAGAGACTTTGCCAGATGATTGGCTAAATTCAGTATCTACTAATCTACCAGTGGCCTGGGAAATAAAGGTAATTTGGATTAGATTATGTCTCCTTGAATCTGTTATGATTCCTAGTGACAACTGCTTTTCGTCTGTGTTTTAAATGCTGGTGCGGTCATTTTCAGGTGATGTACATTGAGTTCATGGGTCAGGTGCTGCCTTCTGGAAAATTCCAATAATGTATCCAGATAGGGTTTCCTGGCATTTTTCCTATTCTCTATGATTTAAAAATGTCTTTGTGTTTCCACAATTTTTGCATGTTGCCTTAGTTTCCTAGGTTGTAGTTTGTCTGGGACTCATTATCTGGAGAGAAGCCTCCCCCTGCCTTTTATTTATTTATTTTTGTTTGAGATGGAGTCTCACTCTGTCACCCAAGCTGGAGTTGCAGTGGCACCATCTTGGCTCACTGCAACCTCTGCCACCCAGGTTTTTTTTTTTTTTTTTTGAGATGGAGTCTCGCTCTGTTGCCCAGGCTGGAGTGCAGTGGCATGATCTCGGCTCACTGCAAGCTCCACCTCCCAGGTTCATGCCATTCTTCTGCCTCAGCCTCCTGAGTAGCTGGGACTACAGGCACCCGCCACCACGCCCGGCTAGTTTTTTGTATTTTTAGTAGAGACGGGATTTCACCATGTTAGCCAGGATGGTATCGATCTCCTGACCTCGTGATCCACCCACCTCGGCCTCCCAAAATGCTGGGATTACAGGCATGAGCTACCGCGCCCTGCCAGCCTCCCAGGTTTAAGTGATTCTCCTGCCTCAGCCTCCTGAGTAGCTGGGATTACAGGTACCCACCACCACGTCCAGCTATTTTTTTTTTTTTTTTGTATTTTTAGTGGAGATGGGGTTTTACCATGTTGGCCAGGCTCGTTTTGAACACCTGACCTCAAGTGATCTGCCTACTTTGGCCTCCCAAAGTGCTAGGATTACAGGTGTGAGCCCCTGCTCCCGGCCTCCTGCTGACTTCTAAATGTTTGCTTTAAGCCCTCATCGGGTCATTTGTCTGCCCCCAGAGGTAACTGTGCCGGCTTCTGCAGCCAGATTTCATTGTGTGAACTTGTTGGAAGTGAATTCCTAGTAGGATTTGGCCTCCTGCACTCCCATCCCTAGGGTCTTTCAAGGTCATGGGGTGAATCCTAGGAAAAAGTAAAGCTTAAACGCTGCTTCTGAGCTCACTGATGGGAAAACACCTGCTGTTTCATTTCATAAGTACCAAAACCCAGAAAAAGGCAATACATCATCTTTGCTTTGTCAAGCACATGAGTTCATCATTTTTGGCCTTGATAGTAAGAAGCATCTTCTTTTTTTTTTCACAGAAATATGGCATAGCAGCAGTTTCCTAGTTCTCTGTTGATCCAGAAACTCCATGAGTACTGCTCTGATATGCTCAGAAACAGCATAAGTTCTTTGTCATATCCTTGCCTCGTATAATAAGCTACTGAAGTGGATTTGCTGGAAAGACTCTTTCCGTCACATTGTAGGTACTTGCAAAGCTAAAAGGGAAATAGGCAAAGTATTTTTGAAATGTTTCTCTCCAGCTATTTTCATCGCTGGCCAGATATTTATACCATCTTTCCTCAGCATGACATGAACTTGGCTAATTGCCACATTAGAAGACAAAGTACTGTTTTATTCAGGATGGGAAAGACGCTGATATGGTTTGTATCTGTGTCCCTGCCCAAATCTCACATTGAATTTGTAATCCCCACCGCTGTAGGTGGGACCTGGTGGGAGGTGATTGGATCACCGGGGTGGAGTTCTCATGAATGGTTTAACATCGTCCCCCCTTGGTACTGTATAATGAGTGAGTTCTCTTGAGATCTGGTTGTTTAAAAGTGTGTGGCACCTCCCCCATCTCTGTCTCGCTCTTCCTCCTGCCATGTAAGATGCCCACTCCCCCTTTGCCTTCCGCCATGAGTAAAAGCTTCCTGAGGCCTCCCCAGAAGCAGAGGCCGCTGTGCTTCCTGAACAGCCTGCAGAACCATAAACCAATTAAACCTCTTTTCTTTACAAATTGTCCAGTCTCAGGTATTTCTTTATAGCAGTGTGAGAATGGACTAATCCGGATGGGTCCCCAAAACCTCTATCTGGAACGAACTTAAGACCTATGTCACACATTTGCCCTCCAGACACGCCCCGACATAATTCAGCCATGTTTCTTTTAATACTCAGCCCTCATTCTAAAGTCAGTTAAATTATTTAACACCTCACAGCACTTCTGGTTCTTCTTCAGAGGATGCCTTGTCTATTCTTGTTTTGGCGTTTGCATATAAATTTGAGAATCCGTGTAAGTTTCACAAAATCAAAAAGCAATAGCCTCTCTGGGATTTTGAGTAGACTCTGTTGTCCCTTTTTTTTTTTTTTTTTTTTTTTTTGAGACGTAGTCTCGCTCTGCCTCCCGGGCTGGAGTGCAGTGGCGCGATCTCTGCTCACTGCAAGCTCCGCCTCCCGGGTTTACGCCATTCTCCTGCCTCAGCCTCCCAAGTAGCTGGGACTACAGGCGCCCGCCACCACGGCCGGCTAATTTTTTGTATTTTTAGTAGAGGCGGGGTTTCACCGTGTTAGCCAGGATAGTCTCGATCTCCTGACCTCGTGATCCGCCCGCCTCGGCCTCCCAAAGTGCTGGGATTACAGGCGTGAGCCACCGCGCCCGGCCAGACTCTGTTGTCCCTTTTTACTGATAGAAAAACTGAGGTGCAGAATAGTTAATGTGCCCAAAACAGGGTTCCAATACACAACCAAGAAGAGAGAGAGCAGAGCTGCAAACTCGGGCAATTGAACTCTCAAGCCCACATGCAACCACCACACACCAGGCTAGGAAATGGGCCTTGAGGACAGAAGTGGAGCTGAAACTTAAGACCCCAAACACACCAAGCCTTGTCTGATTTCTCTTTAGGCTCCTCTGCTTGGGGTTCCTCTTTACACTTCACCAATGCCATGTGAGAGTCTGGTTCATGCATTACTAGTGAGGGTTTTACTGGAGGGCATATGGTAAAATTTCAGTTTACCTTGAAATCTTATAAGGAAAAAAAGAATTCTTAATTTTTCTTCCTAATGCCCTAATATTAAACTGGACACTGAGGAAGGCAGTGTTTCATCCCCTGCATTTCCGATGTCAGCTGGCTTCCTTTTCTTAGTGTAGAATTGGCAAAGCAATGGATTTGTCAAGTAATTTACAAACACTAGACCCCAGAAACCTAGTGAAAACTTGAGCTTGGCCTGACTGGATTGTCTTGACGCTATTAGTGGCTAATCCGGGGACAATGGGCAAACTGCATGAATATTCAACATCAAACTGTTACTGCTGCCAAACTGCAAACCCATGTAAACCCCTCCTATTTATGTGGCTCCCAAAGTCAAGTGCACTGAGCGGGGGCTGCCAGCTTAACGCTTATTCCTCAGTGGGAGCCTGGGAGTGTTGAAACTCAGTACGGAGCTTTCCAGCCTGGAAATGTCTGTGGAAGTGCTGTCTGCGAAGGCCAGAGATGTGAGGATTCAGACCCTGCAGGGCCTGGATTTGTGCCAGAGAGTGGAGCTTCTGGGGCCTAGAGAATGGGATGTCTCAGTGGAGCTAAGATGATTTCAGAGAAATCAGGCCAAAAGCTTCTTCCCATTTCCTTTCTATCAGAAATGTATAGGAATCTTGCAGGAATGCAGCCTGAATTCCAGATAGTTCCAGTAAGTGCAAACATGCCTCCTGTGACTCTCCGTATGCCTGAAACCGTCCTCAGAGCCAACCTGCATGGCCCAGGAGTGACCGCACTAAAAGCTGTGCTGTCTTCTGCCCTTGGGGTAATTTCTGGGCTGCTCTGTAAAGGGGAGTTCTGAGCCCAAGAGAGCTCCTGCCTTGCATCTCAGGAGCAAAACACTCCTGACACATGCAGGAGAAAGAGCTCAGAGTTAAAACTGACCCCCAAGATCAGCTACCGATTGTGGCAAGCATAGGCAATTGCCCAACCTCACCATTGCCTCAGTTTCTTATTCTGAAAAATGGGATGATAAGAATACTCATCTTGTGGGATTCATAGGAGCCTTAAAATGAGATCATATGTGTGAAACTCTTATAGATGCCCCTCAATTTATGATGGGATTACATCCCGACAAATCCATTGTAAATTGAAAATATTGTAGGTCAAAAAGGCATTGCATATACCTCACCTGTCAAACATCATTGTTTAGCCTAGCTTGCCTTAAACGTGCTCAGCACATGTACGTCAGCCTACGGTTAGGCAAAATCATCTTACACAAAGCCTGATTTATAATAAAGTGCTGAATAGCCCATGTAATTTATTGAATACTATACTGAAAGTGAAAAACAGAAGAGTTGTATGACCTCGAATTAAAATTTCTCTGAATGGATATTGCTTTTACACCATCGTAAAGCTGGGAATTTTCCGGAAGCATAAGTCGAGGACCATCTGTATACAGATTGTTCATTATTAATAAAGATTGTAACAATTTTAGGGCCTCTCCACTATTATTGTTAGAAAGTTTGTTGTAACATTAGACGTCTTCCTGGGGTCGTCTGCAAGGCTCTTCTGCTTCCAGGACAAGCGAGTCCGCTGCTCTCAGCTTTCCTTCTCATCAGAGTATTTGAAACTCCTGCCCTTTTCCTCAAAGGAAACCGTTTATTTCCCAAACTATAAAGTCATTTCATTATTCTCTTTTGAGCTGGAGACTGATTAGAGGACTGTGAGTCTAACTGTATGTATATGTTGAGTTTCTGATTTCAGAACCCTTAAGGATGTGTGTGTTGGGGTGTGTGTGTGTGTGTGTGTGTGTGTCTGTGTGTGTGGACCAGGGTGTGGTGGGGGTAGTTTTCTTACCTTCATAGTTATTTGTATTTACTGATATCCTCAAAATTGAGCCCTTGTCTACCTTCACTAAATAATTCTACAAATATTTTTAAGAATTAAGCTCCCACCCTGTGCCAGTGATGGCTCTCATGTGCTGGAGAAACAGTGGTGGTTTTCAAGTAAATGCTTCCCTAGTCCTGGGTGCTTGAGGGGTGGCACCCACTCTGGGTATGTCCTCGTCCTTGTCCGGGGCAGGCTTGACTTCAGGGCAGTCCTGCTGGAAGTGAGGGGTGAGCGGGGATCTGGAGGAGGCAAATGAGAGAAGGGAGATGGCATGGGGCTGGGGGTGAGAGAATGGGGCTCAGGCCGCGATGGCAGCAGGAGGGGAAGCCGGATTTGTGGCCTGTCCTGTGGGCAGCCATCACTCAAGTGGTACCCAGGGCTCCATGGCTGGCTCAGCTACTGCCCAGCTGGGAAGTGGTGAACCCTGGCCGAGTGGCTCCACCTTCCAGGCCTCAGTTTCCTCACGTGTAATGAAAGTACCAACCTCAGAGGATATTGGGAGAATGGAAGGAAGGATTATTGTTAAAGGGCTTAGACTGTGCTCGACAGGAAGTAAGCACTACATCAATGTTGACGAAATGAAGATAAATCAACTAACGCACAATGAGTTTAACCTCAAGTGTATATTTTTCTTTTCAGAGCACTTTTTTTTCTGACTCTAAAAGCACATTGTGTTTTTGCTAACATTTCCTATTTGTTTGTGTTTTAGACGCCTTCCTGAGTCCTGGATCTTTCTTCCTTCTGGAAATCTTTGACTGTGGGTATTTATTTATTTCTGAATAAGAGCGTCCACACATCATGGACCTCGCGGGACTGCTGAAGTCTCAGTTCCTGTGCCACCTGGTCTTCTGCTACGTCTTTATTGCCTCGGGGCTAATCATCAACACCGTTCAGCTCTTCACTCTCCTCCTCTGGCCAATTAACAAGCAGCTTTTCCGGAAGATCAACTGCAGACTGTCCTATTGCATCTCAAGCCGTAAGATACTTAAGATTCTATATTTTCGTCTTTATTGTGGGTGTGTATCAGAATTACGGCTCTTGATATGGAGTCACTAGGCTTTCATTGTGTGCTGAGCTGTTTTTTTGTTTTGCTTTTGTTTGTTTTAGGTTTGAAATGGCTATTTTGTTCTCAATCCCCCAAAATTATTTTTTGAATGAATAATGCCAGTAGCTCAAAATTCAACAGCCACAGACAGGTATACGACGAAAAGTAAATACGCATTCTATTAGTTTCTTTAGTTATCCTCAGAACCAATCAGTATTAATTCTTTCTTAGTTATCCTTATAGAAATAGCATACATATAGCTCTTATACTTGTAAATGCATGTGCATCTTTCCGTGTATATGTCTATATAGATACGTATACATACATATATTTTTTTAAAAAACGAGTGGCAGTATACTATATTGTTTTCTTCCTTGCCTTTTTTCTTCAGCTTTTTATTTTAAGATAATGGATTCACATAAAGCTGTAACAAATAATACTGAGAAATCCTGTACACTCCTTGGCCAGTTTCTCCCTATGGTAGCATCTTGCACAACTGAAATAGCATATTCCAACCAGAAAATTGACATTGATACAATTCACAACCCTACTCCTATTTCTCCACTTTTAAGTACACTCATTTGTGTGTGTGTATGTGTCTGTATGTTTGATTATGCTAGGCCATTTCAAACATGACTAATTTGATTGGCCTGAGTTTCAACAATTGAAAAGATGAATGAGTATATTGGGACATCTAGAAATGCATTTTGCTGTTGGTATTGATTAGTCTTAAGCCTATACCTATTCTCAAAAGTAGAGAACGCAGTGTGATATTAATAATGATATATGTAGGTATGAATATATTTTAAAATATGAGCTTTTAAAAAATTTGGCTATTAAGAAATATCAGCTATCTAAGATTATGCCAAGAGTCCAAAATTATTGATATATTTTTGATACCATTTAAATAAAATGATCAAATTTGAATTTGAATCAAAACAATTCAAGCTATGTATAATTATCCAAGTGGATTATCACTGATCCAGTCTTAGTTGTTAAACTTCAGAATACTAACTTGTAAGGAAAAAAAGTCATAGACATATCCTTATTTATGACTTTCTTCACCCCAACTCAGAACTTGCAGATATGCCTGATACTATTTCAGATATAGTTTGAGTGCAAGACCTTCCATGTCTTGTATTATGATGCTTTCCAGAAATATGTCTTGAAAGTCTTCATAAGATCCTAAGATTGAGTTGTCATTCTAAAACAGCAACTTTAGTCTATTTGTCTGTGGCCCATTGGGTACAACCACCAATTCAATCCAATACGACGCAATGTACTTTTCCTTGTCATAGACGTCACTCAGCAATAGTCTCCTAGTATGTATGCTTCTACGGTGGTACAGAAAAAGGAAAAACTTGTCCAAACAGCGCAGAGACAGTAGGGGATGATTTGGACAGGAACTGTAGCTGTTTGAAGAGAGATGAGCTTTTGTAATCAAGGGAAAGGAGATAGTCGACCGAGATTTAAAAGATGTTTATAATTTTAAATGTCTTTTTACCCTCTAGCAGTTGGTCTCTATTTAAGCAGAATTTAAACTTACCAAAGCAATACTGATTATGCTTTTCATTGAAACCTGCATTTACGTGACTCGCATGCACCTATGGAGATTCCAAAATCTGTTAGTTTGCAATGTGAAATCCAGTATGTTTGTACTGTGATAACCCCTACCCAAATTTCAAGTGGATGGTTAAGAGTTGAGCTTCTCGTTTGCAGTTAAGAAATAAGAAACAGGATTTGGAATCAGAGTCCACGAGAGCACCATATTTTTCTTTTGATAGATGGTAAAGATATGCTAAGTTTATGGCAGGAATTGTGGAGATATTTTTCCCAGGATGCGTTAGCATATCTGTTTCTGGTGGAAATTAAGATGGGCAACAAATTCAGAAAGCAAGGCAGATTTTTACCCATCACAAATTAATTATTTAGAACAAACTCCAAATGAAACTCAAGAATTAACCATCTAAGATAACTGGCATCTCAATGTGGGTGCAATGAAGGGAGGGCAGTCTAATTTCACTGAAGGACCTAGAAGCACCTCCATCTACGTATACCCAGTGATGCTCTGTGCCTTCTTCCCCAGAGGAAGCACCTCCATCCAGGTGCACCCCAGCAATGACCTTTGCCTACGCCCCGGAGGAAGGCTTCCTAGGGCTTTGGGCCAAGCAATAGTAGAAGCATTTTTAAAAAATCTGAAGCGGGAAGGGAAGATTTCTCCCTCTAGACGAGCAGTCCTGGCTGCTGGGAAAAGAGAATACCGTAGAAAGTGAGGGTGATGATCCTGGGTGGCTCATGGGCACCTTATGGCGATAAGCCTGTGCAAACTATCCCCAGGTTTGAGAGAATCCTCGCCAGGATTCTCCGTTTCTGGTATCCCCATACGTGTTAGCAGGGCTGTTCTCTTCCTGCTTCCTTTTCCTTGCTCTAGATAATTGACAGACTTCATCTGTCAATTATTTCACAGTAACCAAGGCCGTGTAAAAAGAGTGTTTAGGAAACCTTGCTGGGCCACTGATCAGCCAGAGGAGGAGGCAGTTCGTGGCGAATTCAGCAGCTTAGCTAGGAGATGACTCTGCAGCGTCTGTGCTGTAACTCTCCTCTGCTTCCCTCTGACTTAAGATAGAAACTGTTCATGCCTTTAATTGTGTCTTCTGGCGTATGAGTCACTCTGAGCTTAGACAGTCATGAGCATTCATCATTTGCAGCTGATTTTCTAAGGAAAAGGCAGAAAAAAATGTTTCCTTGATACACGGAGCCCTTCCATCTCTGCGTTCACTGTCGTCTAGCAGAGCTATGTCTTTGTCTCTTATCTCATTAAATATTTGTTAAGAGCTTGGTGTGTTAACAAGTAAGTTCAAAGCGGTTACCAGCCCTGGTGTGGTAAAGCTCTCATGCAAAAGGCCATGCTGATGTAAAAGACAAATAGAAACAAAACAAGCAGTAAAGACAGCCTGGGTAACAGCAGGACACACCGAGACACCGAGCAGAGAATTTTATTCTACTGGCAGCAACCAACCTCATGAATAACAAGTTCAAAGTAATATAATCTCGATGGATGATTTTTAGAGGGTCGCTTTGTCTTATTTTGGCCTAGATTTGTAGAAAGGAAAAGGCCAAGTCAGGCTGGCTTGGCATGCTGAAGGAGGAAGGGAGGATGCAGCCAGCTTCTTTAAGGTAAAAAGAAGGAAGAAAGTTAGAAGAAGAGGGGTGAAGGGTAGAATTTCATTGCCTTTCCACTAAGCAGGATGTGCCATTTAATCTCTAGGGAAAGGTGGCCAAGACTGGCTTTTTTTTTCCTTTCTGACATTGTGGATTTCAAAACAAAACAGAAAGATTAGGAAAATCTATTAATGTCGGAGTTAAAAAAAAAAAAAAAAAAAAGGCAGGGGGTGGGAAGGATTGCCGATGACCTAATTGTCCTGGAAAGGGCCAGTGAAATGAAACACAGTGGACACCAGCCTCATTCTACAGCCCCCAGCCCTGGTGCTGTGCTTCCAAATTCAGTATTGACCATCCCCACCCCGCACCCCCAGCCCTGGTGCCTTGCTTCCAAATTCAGTGTTGCTGTGAACAGGCTTTATGAGCTGGAGCCTGCCACTGAATATTCCTGGACTATGACGCTTATGGTTTTAAACGGCTGTTGGATGCACAGCTACACATCTTCCTTTAATGGGCAAGGCCACATGGTGGCAAGAAGGGAGTGAGAATTTGGAGTGCGAGCCTGCAAAATTACACATTCTGCCTCCCCTGCTATAGGCTCCATCCATTGCCTTCGGTGAGCCACATAAACTCTCTGAGTCCAAATAACGGGGCCAATCACAATGGCTGCTTCAAAATGCAGAATGAGATGCTCTGTCTGAAAGTGCTTTAGAAATTCCTTAAAGTACATCACATTTAGGATGGAAATTGGAATTTGTGTCCATGGAAGGAGGAAGAGTGGGGGCATTGGCAAGGGTGTCTTGATCTTTCTTCCTATTGGTTCGTTACTTGGACAGGTAACTTCAAAACACTCAGCTACATTTGAAGTAAAGGGATGGAAGAGTTGACCAGGCTTCCAATCGTTTTCTAATAAAGGGTTTAGAATTTTTGATTTTCCTCTTGGGAAGTTGTTTACTTCCTTTTCACCACCCCCACTGCACCGCACACTTGATGAGTGTTTGCCGCCGTATTTGTAGAAGGTTCACAAAAGGAGAGTAAGCTCCATTATTACCTCTTACAACACTACTGCGTGCAGTGGTGAAAATGGTATCTGTGTCTCCCTGGCATAATAATAAACATTTGTAACATACTTCAGGATGTCTAAGTCACTTCAGATTTGCTACTCTAGAAGGGATTTGGCAGTGACCGGGTGGCCTGGCAGAAGTTGGTCTGCTCCTATCTGGAAGGTGGGATCAGGGCCTGGTAACAGTCAGGAACAGTGGCAGGAAGGGCTGTGCATGCAAGAGGACTGGGAGCTCCGAGTTGCTGGAGAAAGTGCAGAGCAAGTCATGTAATGAGTGGAACCTGTCTGAAATCGATGACCACGGAGAATGAGAGATCTCAACACTGCTTTCCTGAGAGGAAGCAGATATTCTGCCCAGCCAGAGCCTTGGGGCGAAAAGGCGGTCAGGTCTTCCATCTGGGTTGGGGACTTGTGCTTTTTAGTCCCTCCTCTGGGCAAGGGTGCCTCAATTTTGAGTCTGTTCATGTGCTTATTGACCAGGGTGTCACCAGGTAGGTTTGAAAACCTAACAAGACAAGCTAGTGGAACAGAGCAGTCTTTGGCACATGAATCATAACATGAGACCTACTAGAGGCTGGTGTTTCTGAATCTCTGCCCTGAAAGGTGTGCGAGCTGTTGGTTTTGTGTGCTTTCCTGTGTATGCCATTCTAATCCCAGACACTAGCAGACTGATTCGCTTTTCTGCCAGCACTGGAAACTGTCTCCAGGTGTGTAACTGCCAGGCGACCTGCTAGGTGAGGCCTGAATTTGGATTTCCTCCTCCTTATGGACAAAGTACTTTTTGCACACTGGATCATCAAGTTGTAAAACAAAACAAGCTTTCCTTCTTCTCTTCCTTCTTCTTCCCTGCTTTGCCTAGGAGCTCCCCTGAGAGAGGTCATCTGTCATTCTGATGGCCTTAGGATGATGCTGTGGGTGCTGGGCCAGCACTTTCATTTTGCTGTCATTGCTGTATATTAACCCACCATCAGCAGGCTGGGGACACTCCTACCAGCTGCAGACCCTCCCGGCCGGCAGCACAGGAAAGGCAAGGTGACCTCTCAGGAGCCTCCGCTATGGTAACTGAGGGCAATCCTGGCCGCATCCATGTGCAATCATCTGCTTTCATTCTATGTGTTAAAAGTTTATACCAAGGGAACCTAGCTCTCCAGCGCTGCCTGGCTGCCTTTCTGACTCTCTGAGAAGTGAGAAAAGACGGAGGGCGGCAGCTCCCTGATGTTTGTCAACTTGGCCAGGCAACAACTGGGTGTGGGCCACCCCCGACCCCACAAACGAAAATACAAGGGAAGTCTGCGGTGTCGTCGGTAAGAAAGCTGTGGATCCCCCAAAGAGAGCATCGCTGTGGCTTTTCCAACCACTGCATGACCTTGAGAGAAACAGTTTGTTCTGCTAACTCTGCAGCCGGCTTCCTCTGTGCCTCTCCTCCCCGCCTGATTAATGACAGGGCTGCTTTTTCTCATTTCAATCTCAGCGGAGTTTTCACTCTTTGAGTTCCAAACAGGTTTTGACTCCTTCATTTGTCCCAATAGTTACTCATCTCTAAGATGTCAGAAAAGGAGTGTCCCTGAGTGGCCCCTGTCCTAACCCTTCATATCACTGCCTTCGAGCCTGTCAAAATGTAGGGTTGGGCAGGACCTACTGGCTACCTCTGCTGGGAGGTCACAGCCTCAAATTTGGGTCCCCTCTTTGAAGGTCCAAAGAGTCATCTGTATCAGTTCCCAGATGGTGATCACCTTCCCAGATAACTGGCTGTGGGTGGACATGATCCTAAAACTGGTGATCTCGCCCTTCAAAGTAGCTGCACAACAGTGGCTTTGGTGAGTCAAGTCAGATGGAAAGGAATTTAAAAGACCCAAGCCTCTCAGACCCGCCCAGGCCTCCTTCTGCCTGCAGGTATAAGATTCTAACCCAAAGGCAAAACCCTGCCCCCTGGACTGAGCAAGGGTTCCAGGAATTTTATCTGTTGGGACAGCCTTTTCCTCTTTTTACCCTCTCACCTGCGGGTACCTTTCACTTCTGAAGTGTGTCCACGCTGCACAGCTGAAACAAGCAAACACAGCCTGCCTTCACCTGGAGTCGCACGTCCTGAGGGCTCGACATCACGAGATCCCTCCGCCTCCAGCAGTGACGGGCTAGTGGGGGTGCTTCCAGAAACTGACGAAGAGCAACCTTCCTTGTTTTCTTTTCTAGTTCTAAGGGGTGTATCTCCTGGGAGACCTCGGGAAGTGACGGGGGATTGTTATAAATAAAGTTTCGGTGCTGCAAAAGAAATAGCACTCGAATATAAAATTTTCTTTTTAATTCTCAGCAAGGCAAGTTACTTCTATAGAAGGGTGCGCCCTTATAGATGGAGCAATGGTGAGTGCACACTTGGACAAGGGAGAGGAAGGGGTTCTCATCCCTGAAGCACATGGCCCCTGCTGCTCTGTCCTTCCCCTATTGGCTAGGGTTAGACTGTACAGGCTAACCCAATTCTCATTGGCTAATTTAAAGAGAGTGACAGGGGTGAGTGCTTTGGCGGGAAAAATGGTTATGACAGAGTAGGTAATCCGAATGAGTCAGGGTGGAGTAGGTAATTGGAATGAGTCAGGGTGGAGCAGATAATCCACATGAATCAGGGTGGAGCAGGTGATCGGAAGGAGTCAGGGTGGAGCAGGTAATCCAAATGAATCAGGCTGGAGTAGGTAATCGGAAGGAGTCAGGGTGCAGGAGGTAATCCGAAAGAGTCAGGGTGGATAACCGTGCCTGGCTAACTTTTATATTTTTAGTAGGGAGGATTTCACCATGTTGCCCAGGCTGGTCTTGAACCCCTGACCTCAAGTAGTCCTCCCACCTCGACCTCCCAAAGTGCTGGGATTACAGGAGTGAGCCACTACGCCCGGCTGCAGTCTGGTTTTCTAAAGATCTTACAATCTCTTACAAAACGAGTGCTACCTGCCACATGTTATACTAATCAGCATTAACAGGACAGAACCATCCATTCATCCCATGTTTGGGCATAAATGGACCTTGTTCTGTTTTCTCCTCTCTTAGTAAAGCTTTATGGATTGTACAACAAACAAACAAACAACAACAAAAGACCATATGAGGCTAGCAAGTCAGCATGCCAAATGGAATGTAGCAGAAGCAATCCAGAAATTGCTTTAATTTAGATCTCACTTAAAATTCTTTATCAAGTTAAAGACTTTAAGTATCTGAATGTACATGATACTGTAATGATAGACGGGAGAAAAATGAAAGAATCGTGATCTGTGCAACCTAAGAGGAACAACACTTCCTGATTCTGCCTTTTTATTAGCCAGCTAGTATTTATTGAGCACTTACTGTTCCAGGAACTGTTTTGAGTAGTTAGGCACAGAGAGTTTAAGTGACTTGCCCAGGGCCACACAGGAAGTGGTGGGGCAGAGATTGGGACCAGGAAGTCTTTGAGTGAAGAGCCTTTCACTTTAGCACAACCCAGCCCTGCCGTGCATTTGAGGAGCCAAGCTCTGGAGGTGAGGCCATGTGTCCAGCTGGGCAGTGTAGTAAGTGATGTGCTCTCAAACCTGTGCCTTCTGAGGTGCCACTCCACGGGGCTATGGAATAAAAAGAGAAGCACAGTCATTAATGGGCAGCTATTTTCAGCACAGTCATTACACTTGCTACATTTGTCATGTGTTGACTACGTATTAAGCATTGTGCTAAACTTTTCCTAGCCATTACCTCATTTACTAACACCACCACTCTGCGAACAGGCAATTCCCCTGTTAACAGAGGCCTAGCGGTTGGATGACTTGCCTAAGGCTGGACAGTGAGGAAGAGAGCTGAGATTCCAAAATCCATTTTTTCTACCACACTTTGAAATAAGCAAATGTCAAATGCTATGCAAGTTTTTATTTTAACACCCAAGGATGATGTTAAGCAGACATCTGCTAGGATCAAACCTGTGCATGCTGATTCACTGCAGAATGCCTGTCGTCGCCCAGCAGGCATTCTTTAACAAACATGCACCCAAGCTCAGCCCAGGGGGCCAGGCACTGGGGTCAGCACCTGGAGAACAGAGATGAGAGGGATGCAGCTGCTGTCCTCGGTAGGGACCCAGTCTAGTGGAGGAGGCTCATAGACCCAGCATGGTAGAGCAGTGAGTTGACGGCTAGACTGGAGGTACACAGGGAGTGCAGGGAACAGGACAGCCCAGCCATGCTGTGCAGGGCGCAGCGACGTCCCCGTGAAGCAGCATCACGAGCCAGGTGCTGAGGAATGAGGGGAATTGTGATTGGCAAGAGGAAAGGTGGTTCAGTAGGTGGAAGAAGCATGTGCTGGCATCACCAAGTGGCTAAATGGGTTTATTCAGGCAGCCAGGCACCCAAAGGAGGGGGACCTATCAAATGTCATCATGACCTTGCTGTGTCATGAGGCTATGCAAATGAATGAGGCCGGAGGAAGCATCCACAGACACCTGCAGGAGAGCGGGCATGCATACAGTGGCGTCTAGCAGCAACTTGCAGCCGTTGATCCTCTGTCACTAGATGGGCTCCAAGTATCCATCCCTCAGAAATTTCAATAATTGTGACCATTGGTTTACTTCAAGATTTATTTTTGTCTTGACCTGAACAATTGTTCAAAATGTGCCTTGAGAAACTATTAATTTGAATTTGAAAAAAAAAAAATCTGTCCATGCATAATCTTTTATAGAAAGATGCCCAGCTGGGTCATTATTCCCTTGAACCATTTACTAAATATTATTAAGTAATAACATTTACTTACTTTTTTATTAGTAAGTACATATTACTTAGTAATACCATTTACTAAATATTATTAAGTAAAAATAGCATAATACAAAACTGTTGGTACATTCGAATACCAATTTTATAAATATAGACTGGAAGTAAACTTGTCAGAGTGCTATTTTTAGGAAGTAGAGATGATTTTAGAAAATTGTCTTATTATCTGGATGTCTTATGTTTTACACAATGATCTTGTATTTTATAAACCAGAAAAAATACAAAATGAAACCCAAACACCAAAAAAGGACAAAATAAGGAACAGCTTCTGGAATGAGTAGAAAAGGAAAATATAAAGTGAGCCCACTGTGAAATCAAGTGTGGTGAAATTCATCAGCACCTTTTATTGATTGATGGATGGATTGACTGCCTCTTCCAGGCTGGGTGTGGCAGAGGACCCGGGACCAGGGATGACAAGGAAGGTGTTTCAGGCTGTGCCTTACAGGACCTGAGCAGAGCATAGTCAACCCTCGTCCCAAATATTGCAGTCATTCATGAAAAGGAACTGAGAGGAAAGAACTGCGTGCTTGGTGTCACGACTGAATTATATCCCTCCAAGATGTTCAAAGCCCAGTGCTTGTGAATGTGAACTTGTTTGGAAACAGAGTCTTCATAGGTGATCAAGCTAAGATGAGGCCATGAAGGTAGGCCCTAATCCCACAAGCTTGTGTCTTTCTAAAACGGAGAAATGTGGACACAGAGAAAGACATGCAGAGAGGAAGACAATGTGAAGATATGAGGACAATGGCCCCTGCAAGCCAAGGAACACCTGGCTCCCAGCAGCTGGGAGAGAGCCGTGACACAGATCCTCCCTCACATGCTCGGAAGGAACCAACCCTGCTAACACCCTGATCTGAGGTTCCTGGAATCCAAAACTCAGACAATTTCTGTTACTTAAATTCCCCAGTCTGTGGTCCTTTGGCAGCTTCAGGAAATGAATCCAGTCTGTGTTCTAAGTCTTTCCTTCGACTGTGGCGGTGAAGTCCAATTTCCTGGTAAATGACACATTCATGTGGTCTCTATTTCTCTCTCCTCTCCCTTTTCCTCCTTTCTATGTCTCCCACCCCTACCTTTATTTTATTGATAAGATAGGAAATGAGAGATTATGCAATAAAATACCTTGCTTTTATCCATGGACCAGGCCAAGAAATCCCTTTTCCCACCTCTTAAATCCAGGAACTCAAAGGAGTAAAGTGGGGCTGGTGACACTGGACATGGAGGAAGGTGACAAACTGTATATAAACTGTGTAGGAACCTCACCTGGGGGCGGCTGCCCCACTCAGGTCCAGCCAGTGGTTGCCATGCTGGAAACCCAGCCCCAAGGGGTGGATTTTCTGCTGACCGGAGGGAAAGCCTCACACGTTTCCTTCACCATGTGTTCCTTGCTCAGCATGTTCATCTGGCTTTTGTGTCATCTCTTTAAATACGCTGTTCGGGGCCAGGTGCGGTGGCTCATGCGTGTAATCCAGCACTTTGGGAGGCTGAGGGCGGTAGATCACCTGAGGTCCGGAGTTTGAGGCCAGCCTGACCAACATGGTAAACCCCGTCTCTACTGAAAAAAAAAAAAAATTAGCTGGGCGTGGTGGCGGGCGCCTGTAGTCCCAGCTACTCAGGAGACTGAGGCAGGAGAATCGCTTGAACCCGGGAGGCAGAGATTGCAGTGAGCTGAGATCGCACCACTGTACTCCAGCCTGGGTGACAGAGCAAGACTCTGTCTCAAAAATAAAAATAAAATGAGAAATATAAATATGCCGTCTGAGTCTCAGAATGGCTTTGCACAACCACTGGGGCAGTCTGCGTAGGAAAGATAGAATGAAACTCTGTCCTTCAAACATAGAGAAAGGCAGAAGGGAGATAGGAGAGGGACACCCGTCACAAATCACGTAGGGGCATTGCCTACCCATTTTGTAATATTCGGTTCTGTCTTACTGGCAGCCTCTCTGGCCAAAAAAGACAACAAATCTTTGGTACCTCCACTTGCTCTGCATGAGGAACTATAAAATGAAGTCATCTCACCAAGGTCATCCATTCTGTTGTACCATGTACTTCTAGGGTTTGTAATCTGAAGTATCGAGGAAGCTGTCTGTCTGCCTCTCCAGCTCAGTTTAGACGTGATGTTTTCTCCTCATAGTCACTGTTACACTCTGGCCCAATTCCTAGTGAAATGATTTGATTTAGAATTGGGCTTTTACTTGGCTAAACGTTTCCATATGATGCTTATTCCAAAATTAACCCTTCATGCCAACACATTTTTGTTTATTTAGGAGAAAGAAGGAGGTACTGGGAGTGAGGTCTGATGATGACATTAGTGTGTTATTAGCTCAGGTCATCTGGTAATAGTGAAGGCTGTGTGGCTGGCATACGTGGTGATTGGAAGCATATTAAATATCCAAATGAAACAGTCTCATGAAGCTGATTCAATGGAGAGTGATAAGTAAGGACACTGGAGTTGTAAGTGTTTAACAGGAATAATGTAACGGTGATAGCATGCCTTACATATTTGAGTAACAATTCGTTTCTTTTTTCAATGTATCTATCTGCCTGTCACACACACACACTCTCTCTCTCTCTTTCTCTCTCTATCTCTCTCTCTCTTTTTTACTGTGAATCTGTGTCCCTGGTACAAGAAATGACCTAATATTTTAAATAGGGAATTTAGTCACTCTAAATTTCACACAGGTGACCCTAAAGAAACAGCAAGTTTAGGAATACACATGTGATACTGAATTGTATGAGTGGATGCTTGGCTTAAGTCAAGTTGTCTTAGCTATTCATATGGTTTATAAATAAGTTAATTGTCAGACAAGGTGCCCATTTGTTTTTGGAAGCATTGAATTTCACTTGTGACTTAAGTTACCGCTTTCATATTAGGTTGTAAGTTTGACTTGGGTGCCTTGTAACTTTATAAGGCGATCGTGTGTGGTCTTCACGGCGCAGTCGGTATTTCCAGGAGGTAAACAAGGCAAGCCATTGGGGTATAGAAAACAGAAACCTGAGAGCTTCTATTTATGTTCCTTTTATCTCATCTCATATCACACCATCATATTGTATCATCTCATAGATGTCCAGATAGGACATTTAATATATTTTAAAAATTATATAAAATACAAATTTTACATGTATAAAAGTTATATATGCTAATGGTGCATATTTAATTTTTTTTTTTTTAAAGGAATCAAAACCATTGTAAGACTACTGCCTTAGCCTATGGATTTTGGTTTCACCATACTGGAGATAGAATTTAAATAGCACAGCCGGGCAAGGTGGCTCAAGCCAGTAATCCCAGCACTTTGGGAGGCCAAGATGGGCGGATCACGAGGTCAGGAGATCAAGACCACCCTGGCTAACACAGTGAAACCCCGTCTCTACTAAAAAATACAAAAAACTAGCCAGCCGAGGTGGCGGGTGCCTGTAGTCCCAGCTACTCGGGAGGCTGAGGCAGGAGAATGGTGTAAACCCGGGAGGCGGAGCTTGCAGTGAGCTGAGATCTGGCCACTGCACTCCAGCCTGGACGACAGAGAGAGACTCCGTCTCAAAAGAAAAAAAAAAAAAATTAAATAGCACCCTTAAAGTAAGGGGGAAATAGATTTTATGAAAACAAGATCTAAAGCAAGGGAACCCTAATGGCAAAAAGTATTTTTATATTTTTCTCTATTTCAGTTTATCTTGGGCCCAGATGGGATCTAAGGCATTGTCAAGCATTTTGAGACCTCCCTTCTCTGGTCCTATTCTGGTTCTCCTGAAAGGAGGGGAAACATTACATTAAAAGTATTCTCCAATTCCACGGTCTGTTTTGAAGGAAAAATCCTAGAAACTCTTTGGTAGATACAGTGTTTTATCATACTGTTTGGTAGATGCAGTGTTTTTTCACCTCTTCCGCCTCAGAGTATATGGTTACATGATATGGAAAGTGTGGAGGAGAACAGTTATTTTCTAGCATCCTTATGGCTGCCTTCGTAGCTTTCATGTGGCTATTTTTGGGTATATTCGATGTGGACATACTGTGCTAGGGCCGTGGAGCAGAGGATCCTGCCCCGGTGTTATGGTAACACACACTTGGAGCCTGGAGTCTTGGCTTCTGAACAGTGGCCTAACCACCTTGGTGGCTCAGTCAACTTACCTGGGCTTGGTTTTTTTATTGTAAGTTGAGGGAAATAAATTGTAAAGTGCTAGACAAATGTAAAGTGAAGGTATTCTTGCTGTGATTTCCCCACTTAGTCAGACCATCATGCCGGCAGATGGAGTTGTGCATGTTTTAAAAGGGAGTTGTGGTAACTTGGTAATCTCTTCCCAACTTCTTCTTCATTGATTTCATATAGATAGCTTGACATTGACCTTTGTGGGAATATTTGCACCATAGAAATCAGCAGAACTGTAAATCAGGGCTTTTTTTCGTCCCACCTGCTTCCTCCCCGCCACACAAGAGCTGGTTGTTAAACATTTTCCAGCACAGCACCATTGGCACCGCCACTGTGGATCGGGGTGGAGATCTACAGTCATCATGTGCAGGTTGCATGCCCACCCCAGGGCATGTCATTCTCTTGCCAGAAGAGCAAGGCACCAACTCATCAGACACAGACACCAGCCATCACAGGGCATTCCAGGTGAATGAGTGCGTGTTCAGTTGGTCTTTACAGGCATCACCTATTACATGCTCTATGCTACCAGGTGAGTTGGGAGATGAGGAAGAGACCCTGTCCTTCAACCCAATCACAGTCTAGTGACAGTGAGCTCTGAGTGTTATCCAAACAAGAACAAACCCAGAGCTGGTATGCTCAGGGCCCCACAGGAGCAGAGGCACCAGCTGTGCTGCCTGTGAAGCCTGTCCCAGGGCAGTGGCCTGGGCAGGTGGGGTTAGGGGAGGAGGCTTCTGGCTGGATTCCCTGATCCAATTCCAGGGCTTTGAGGATTTCTGAATATGCCATGTCCCTCCCAGCCAGTCCTTTCACCAGGGTAATTATGGTGTTCATAAATTGACATTGTTCATGTACAATTTCTACATCAGTAGCCAACTTCTTTAAATGGAAAGGAACAGATTATATATACCTATGTCTCCAACGAGAGCTGAACACGATTAGTAAGAGAAAACGTAGGCATAATGCCAATGCCTTCCTACTGGATTACCATGCACCTGATGGACTCCCCCAGGGACACACAGGGAGAAGCATCTCTTCTGGACTCGGATATCGCCTGCAACATTGTGACAGTCTGTTAACACAGGTCTCCACCACAGCCTCTCCTAATGCGTCCTCCATCTGGCACACCATAAGGCTTTTTAAAGCACGCTCAAACAGTGAGATGCCCCTTGATTCAACTTGGTAGACATCTATTGAGCACCTTCTGTTACCACGTACCAGGCATTGACGGGAGCCCAGTTCTGACCCCGAGGCTAGGTTTTCCAGCTCAGCTCCTCCCTCGCTCCCAAGCGGATGACCGAGTTCTCCTGTGTTCCCCTGTCCTTTCGCGTCCCCACGCCTGTGCTCACTCCGCCCCTCCCCTGGCTTGCCTTCTCCACTGTCCGCTCATCTTTCATTGCTGAAATGCTGAGTCAAGCCCTAATGATAAAACACCTAAAAGGAAATTGTGACAAGGACAGGAAAGCCTGAAGGTGAAGAACACGTGCAACATGAGAACCGCATTAGCAGGTGGGCAAAGGTGAATCAAAGCCACGTGTGAGGGGAAAGTCAAATTAAGGCAGAAGCTGGCAACACTGGCTGATATGGTTTGCCTGTGTCCCCACCCAGATCTCAACTTGAATTGTATCTCCCAGAATTCCCATGTGTTGTGGGAGGGACGTAAGAGGAGGTCATTGAATCATGGGGGCCAGTCTTTCTCGTGCTATTCTCGCGATAGTAAGTCTCACGAGATCTGATGGGTTTGTCAGGGGTTTCCGCTTTTGTTTCTTCCTCATTTTCTCTTGTGGTGGCTACCCAAGAAGAACCTTTCATCTCCCACCATGATCCTGAGAACTCCCCAGCCATGTGGAACTCTAAGTCCAATTAAACCTTTTGAACTTTTCTTTGTTTCCAGTTTTGAGTATGTCTTTATCAGCAGTGTGAAAACGGACTAATACACTGGGGAAAATCATCTGAATTAAGAGAGTGCTGGGGTGGGACCCGGAGTACCGGGGCTGATGCTGCCCCAGCATTTTGGCTTCCACAGTGGAGCACAGGGAGGAAGTTGGGAAAGAAGGAGGAAAGAACGATTGCCCGAAAGCGTTTCACTGTCCTAAGAAGAGTGAGCCTGAAGATTGAAGAAGTCAGTTGCAGAGGTTGTCTGCCATCCTGGACAAGAGACACACTTGTTGCAGACATTTGCTTGAGGACAGAAGAGACTGGGGCTGCTGTTGCCTCTTCTGTTTCATGGCTTTACTCTGAGAGCCCTGAAAGCATTGACCCTTTGCTTCAGTCATCCATTGAGTTATTCCCACCCAGCCCAATGTGGGTTCAGAACCCTTTTTGAAACAGAGACATCTCCAACTTGTATTTGTGTCTAAGAGTGTTAGTCTCCTTTGTCAGACTATGAAGAAGGCTTGTCAAGGCAGGAGGGAAGCGTGCTCTTGGCAGCCTCGCAAATCTGGCTTTAGCTGAATGGTATTTTGTGTTTGTTTTCTTTAATCCTAGTCAACTGGACATGGAGCAGTTGAGAGAGGCAAGTATGTGTGAGCCTGGACAGCTTTCCAGGTCTGGGGGCAGAGGAAGGTTGATAGCCCTTCATGGCAGGGTGCATGCAAAAAGTTTTGCTTGCAAACGTAGATGAACTTTACTGTCTACTCTACTCAATTTGGTGTATAGTTTGAAAGGTAATGTTGTATTCAGAATAAAAGAATGTGTATATCTATCTAAAAAGCAGAAATTATAATGGGTTGTGGCTGGTGGGACTTTTAGAGTTTGAGCTATCAACAGGAGACTTGGATCTTGTATTTTTGTGTTTTCTGTTTTTTTTTTTTTTTTTTTTTTAAGGTAGGCGAGGTTATTCTACTGTGTGGTTCAAGGGGGCATACCCCTCAGCTATTGCACAGATCTCAGTGTTTCAGGCACGAGCTAGGCTTCAGAATGTGAATACTAGAATGTTTTAGGTTCAAAAATTTCTTGTTACGAATTTAGAATATGGGTTTTGCCTGTAACATGTGCCAGAGAGACAGACCTGAGAACCACACTCATGCTGAAGGACCAAGGTATCTGAACCTGATCACTGAGCACGAGATCAGGGTGAGTCACTGCAGTCTGTTTGCTGGGTACCCATGTGTGTTTTGCAAATCCAAGAGTATGGGAAATGGCAGAGAAGGAATGAGCCATGGCTTCAAAAACCTTGAGATTCAGCACAAATATGTCCGCTGGGATGTGTAAACATTTTCAACCCACAGATATGTGGAAGCCTAATTCTACAGAGACATTTGCTAACTAGGCAACAGATTACAACACATGCGGTGTTTGAGTTATGGAAGAGTAGGATCATAAGTTAAATAGGGTCATTAATGTAGCTTGCCAAATTGTGAAGACTCTTGTAGTAGTATTAAAATCGTACTCAAGCCTATAGAAATGTGAAGCATCTAGACAGTCTCTATGGGGTATTTAAATAAGTATTTAAAATGTCACATAAAAAATGTAGCTGGTAGTCTTACCAAAGAAAAAACTGTTAGTACGAAGCTGGATCTGGTCTGATTTTTTGAAACTGCAGATGGGCCTGTTGCCTTTATCTCAGTCTTATCTAAGGAAGGCCAGCAGAACAGGTTTGGAGGTCAACATAGATAGTTTTGAAATACGGTCACGTGCCCCATAATGACTTTTCAGGCAGTAGACCACATTTACAATGGCGTCTGCTAAGATTGTAATACGGTATTTTTGTATTACAATCTTAATACAAAAGATTAAGATTGTAATCTGTCACCCAGGCTGGAGTGCAGTGGCCCGATCTCAGCTCACTGCAACCTTCACCTCCTGGGTTCAAGCGATTCTCCGGCCTCAGCCTCCCAAGTAGCTGGGACTACAGGTGTGTGCCACCATGCCCAGCTAATTTTTTTGTATCTTTTAGTAGAGACGGAGTTTCACCATGTTGGCCAGGCTGGTCTCGAACTCCTGACCTCAAGTGATCCACCTGCCTTGGCCTCCCAAAGGGCTGGGATTACAGGCATGAGCCACTGCGCCCAGCCCTGTGTTTATTTTAGATACACAAATACTTACCATTGTGTTATAGTGCCCTACAGTATTCAGTACAGTCACATGCTGTACAGGTGAGCAGCCTAGGAGCAATAGGCTTCTGAAACCCCCAAAATTTGAGACAGGCCTCAGTAAATTTAGAAAGCTTATTTTGCCAAGGTTGAGGATGCGTGCCTGTGACACAGCCTCAGGAGGTCCTGACAACATGTGCCTAGGTGGTCAAAGCACAGCTTGGTTTTATACATTTTAGGGAGACATGAGACATCAATCAACATATGTAACATGAACATTGGTTTGGTCTGGAAAGGCAGGACAACTCCAAGGAAGGAGAGGGCTTCCAGGTCACAGGTAGGTGAGAGATAAATGGTTGCATTCTTTTGAGTTTCTGATTAGCCTCTCCAAAGGAGGCAGTCAGACAGGCATTTATCTCAGTGAGCAGAGGGATGACTTTGAATAGAATGGGTGGCAGGTTTGCCCTAAGCAGTTCCCAGCTTGAATTTTCTTTTTAAGTGATTTTGGGGGCCTAAGATATTTTCCTTTCACGTTCCCCAAAATTTAAAAACATTTTTTGGAGAAAGCATTTTAGAAGAAGATGAGTCTCTGTTCCCAGGTTTTGTCTGATCTCTCATGACTAGGATGACTTATTCCTACACAGGTAGGTTCTGAGTTATTAGGAAAGCTCATTTTTATAAAGTTGTTCTATGAAGAGAAAATAGAGGAAGGAAGATAAACAACAGCAAGCAAAAGAACAATCCTGGAAAAATCAATATAGGCCACATTACTCTGAAGCCCATACATCAGTAGGCAGGTATGAAAGTGGCTTATGTATGGCAATAGGTTGCTGTTATTTTCTTCTGAAGTTTAAGTTATCTGGCTTCAGTTCACAGGGCTTTACAAAAGCACAGCTTAGTTTTCAGTGACTCCAAATTAGGAAAAATTGGGGAAAAAAGGATGGAACAAAAAATTGAAAACATTATTTTTAAGACTTGTAGCCCAGAAAGCTTAGAATTCAGTCCAAATTGTAGAAAATAATAAAAATTGAAAAACATTAGATAAGACTAGAATCTAACAGCAGGTGTACTACAGTTTTGAAACATAATTATTCTCTCTTCCATTTCCCATTTTTACTAAAGAGAAATCATGGTAGGACTGGTTTGCTTTATTATACTTGGCCTAATGATTTGTATACAGTGCAGCAAGAATAATCATTTTTACCTAGGCTTTTACATTGGCTTTGGTGGAACTGTGTTTCATAGGAGGAATCTCAGATAAGACTTTTTTAAAGCCAAGCCCAGCCATGGATTTGTGCCATCAAATACCTGTGAGTTGGGTGATCCTCTCCTCTTGAGGTTCCAAGATAAACTTGAGGCTCCTGGACCTGTCAGAAAGTGACACTGTTTACCTACCACAGGTCAGGAACCCTGTGCAGGGCCTGCATAGACAAAGGTATGAGGCCACTTTTTTCCAAGGGGTTTTTATTGGCTTCATAAGTCAAGTTTGATTCCTTAAAGGAGAGCACACCATTTCAAAGTCTTGGTAAAATAAACAGTTTCTCTGACTGTGGCCTGTTACAAGTGAAAATTGATTCTTACTACACTTATGCAAATAATTGTATTGTTATAAGTTAGTTATCAGAAACCTGCATTTAAGAACACCTGTTAGAGTTCTATAGCTGATTATAAAACCACCTTCTAAGGAGGACCAAAACAAGACAATTGTCCATGGAAGACAAAAGGTTTTAGGTAGCCATAGGGAAAGACACAATTGACAAGGAAATTTGTTACCTTGTGGCACACAACAATTTAACATAAAAATTATAATTATTACTGATAATGTACATTAAGTCATATTAGAATTACAGGAGTTTACCCTGATTTTGGAACACATACCAATAACATTTATACAAATACAACCTAAAGAAAACCAAACATCATTTCCTATTTGACAATGTTTCCTGTATAATTTTTATACCAAATAAGCCAAATTATGTCACTTTTGGACTCTAGGGAATCTAATGTCTTAAAGGATTAATTAGGTAAGAAAAAGACATAATTTATAATTTGATTTTGGAAAGTTTGTCAAATATCAAAGGTTTAATACTTTTGATATCATAAAATAGTGTCATTCATTTAACCAAAGTGATAACTCAAGGTTTTCAAAGAAGGCAAACATCTTCATTCTTTAAGAGAGGAGACTTAATGTTCCAAACAATAAGCCCTAATAAAAATAGCACAAAGTCAATTAAATTTATTTTTCAAAATTTTGTAAGCAATCTGTAAAATTTTAATCTTGACCATAAGATATAGCTTCCATAAGCCTTTTATAACCTTTATAATGTTTATTGAGGAGTCAGTTAATGCTTCAAGGAAACTTTGTTAATTTGACACAGGGGCCCATATTTTAGTCTTGCTTCAGTGTGCCCTGCAACATTAATGATTAGTTTATAGAGAAACTGAACTTATTTTATCTTTCAAAATCGGTCTTTACAATCTCATGCACTCACCTCTTCTACGATAGTCTCTGAGCCTTGAGTTGAAATGGCTTTAATTTCTGGCCCTGTGTCTCAGGAATGTAGTTTATTTTGATTGGCATCTTCTATGGGACCTGAAGATGGGGCTTTAATTGTTGTCAGTGTTTAAAATGTAGTAGGATTTGGTGTCCTTTTTAGACCCAGGACTCAAAGCCCTGTAACTCAGTGTCACAAGTACTTTAAAAGTACATACAGAGAGATACACGGATATAATAACCTTAATTGAAAAAAAAATTAATTTGTTTTTTCCTAAGTAAACCAAACTTAGTATGACAACTTGATCATATAAAGTTTATATTTTTTAAATAAATCCTCTTTTTGTGACTCACATAGACTATTCATGACATGCTTGGACTTTCTAGTTTGTCCTGAACATCCCTCTTTCTTAAATAACCAGTCATTTTACTCTAGGACTAAATTTACCATACAAGATTTTTTTCTCACATGAAATTATTTCTTTTTAAGCTTTCTTGTGAAAGAAATCTCTTTATTTTTGTAACTTTCTTTGTATCTATTTTATTTTCTCGTTCCTTTTACCTTGTTTTATACATGACTTTTAAATAAGCTTTGAATTAGACACAAATTGTTCATCTTCTTTTTTAAAAGGACACCCTTTGTTTTTAGAGATAATGTTTCCCTGCAAATATATTTTTATTGGTAAATACCCAAATAATGAAATATCTATTATTTAATTTAGTATAACTTTAGATTCTAAATTATGATGAGTTTGTCTACAAGTATTTATTCTCTTACATTTACCTAAGTATTTTATTTTCTTTACCTAGATTATTTATGGAAACTGTGATAGTCATCATTTAAAGTTATGGAACCACTGTTGCAAAATTATAACTGAGACAGTGAAAAAGATTTGACCTAACTGACTGCATCTTGCTTTTTACGTCCAAGCTGTCCTTGCTCATTCCTGGGCATAGGCCAAATTAACTTTTGGAGGAACTAGTTTATAGTTTAGTTTTGAAATAAAGATGACAACAAATTTTACTGCCTGTGGGCTAGAGTGCCTAAAGCCACAATATTATAAGTTACGGTAATCTTACTAAATTTAAGATGTAGCTATTTCTGTTTAACCAATATTAATGTTTTATTTATTAAAGATTACACAAGGAAAGATCATTCTGATTTGGGCTGGGTTTATAGTTTTATAACCCCTATGCCAAATTTTTGACACCTTATAGTTTTTGGCAGGGATAAGTATGAAATTGCTTGATGAATAAATGCAAACAAAAATATGTGCTGGCAATTTTTAAGACATTTCTAATACTACTTTACCAATAATGTTAAAGCTAGCTTATTTATTAAATATATTACTTAAGTTACATAAACTTGAAAAAGCATTTGACTAGTCTCTTCCTTTTTCCTGATAAAGTATTTGATTCAAGTGCTTTAATTTTCTTAAACTAATTAATTGGAGCCCTTTATATATTTTCAGTAGTGAAACATTGTGTACACAACACATAAATACATAGACGTATTAGGCATGCCGATAGGAGTACATCTTATAGATTCATAAAAACCTTTTTCGTTTTTTCCTATCTTAGACTTCCAGATTCTTGATAACCTGTTTCACACTCCTAGGCAGTGGTCAGCTAAATAGCCTTAAATTTGCATATTGAAGGAAGCAACTAAGGTGAAAATCAAATAGCAAAATTTACATTATAAAGTACAGAGAGAAAAAGTCTGGTGGTACTAGAGGGAAATTAAAGATGGATGCCAAATCAAACATAAAATTATAGAAATCTGTCATAGGATTGTATAAGGAGACCAGTTTTATTTAGATAGGGACTTCCTATCTTTTAACTGGATCTCTGAGCTCTGGGCAGAACCCACACTGACTGAATCCTGGGTCTCCAAAAAGGGAGAATTGTTATGAGGTGAGACTCTTTTACAGTGCACTTAAAAAACCTTTTTTTTAAACAAAGACATTCCTAAGTTTCTAAACCATACTCTTCATTAAAAACCCAAAAGTAACCTCTGTTGCAACTATTTTAGTCAAAACAAAACAAAACAAAACACAGGGGTCTTGGCTATCTATGTTGCTGGGGTGTGAACATACCACGTACCCTGTCTCACCTCCTGATATTTCTGTTCTTCATCACATCCTGCCTGGTCTCTGACCAATCATCTATTTATGCCTTGATTGACTTCATTTATTCAATAAGCATTGGTTGAACACCTGCTTAAGGTGCATACTGTTCTGAAAGCTGGACAGACAGATAAGGACCCATTCTCTACTCTTTGGGGACTTATATCTCCATGGGAAAATCCAAGGCTTTGCCTCTCTGACCCTCAAGGAGCCCATTAGGGTCTGACATGGAGTCTTCCTATGAACATGCTCAGTTCGGGTCTCTCCTGGTCTGTGCTTTCAGAGTCCCCTTTTTCTACCGGTCCCAACTCCTCATTATGCCCAAGGCTGTGGAACAGAGTATCAAATTCAGCAACAAAGGGAACAGAAAAGTTCCCTTCTCTTTCTTTGTTAGAACCATCAACGTATTTTACAGCTAAATTTGCAAAAAATTTTCTAGTGGCTTGGCAAGGCTTTCCTCATAGAGGAGTGGTAATGAAGCCCTTTTATCCAGCTCCATGGTAGGTACAGTGTCACAGCTGTTGGTGAAATTGATAGGTGCCCATGGATTAATTCAAGCCAGTAGAGAAGAAAGCAGCCATCACCTCCAGGCAAGCCTGTAGGATTCCTGATTGTGGCTTTCTGCTCAGCTCTTCTCCAGAGGGTGCTGGAGTGGGGGAACTCATGTCATTCATCAAAGTTCCACTTTGATGAGGAATGCCTCATTCTGGCACCAAAGTGATATCTGCCAACTTATCACCAGGTTTCAAGCTGATTTATGGGCAACCCAGCTTCTTTGATTTGGTTTACACTTTTGTTTCCTTGAAAGCTTTTCCTGTTTGATGTGAGTTTTTTTCCCCCCAGTAATTAACACAAGGTCATGATTACCATTCTGGGGACTCTTTCTGGTGTGGGTTTGCTTGTGTTCCCCAATGGTAGTTCTGGTTACATTGTTTGACCTGATTATTAATGATTTTTTTCCTGTTAGGCAGCTGTGCATTTCATCCTGGCCTTCTGCTTGAATTGTTACAAATTATGAATTGATAGACTTCACATCAAATTTTATTGTGCCTTATGTAAATACTTGGGAAAGCATTTTTTATTTAAATAAATCAGCACCAAATAGTTTTCTTTTGAACACATAGACTTCTTTTGCATTTCTTTTTTCTTAATTGTTTTTCTGTTGCTGTGAATCTTGAAGATCTGAGTAATGAATGACAGTTACCTTTTTTTAACCAAGTTGTTCATTGCAAGTATTTTTTTGTTATTGTTGTTTTAAGTGAATTCAAATTTGACCTAAGGAGACAGTGGTTATCTTATGCTTTATTGGGTTTTGTTTTAAACTTTGTGAATATCATGGACAAAAAAAAAAAAAAAAAGCCCTTAAACCTGCAGATGTTGAGGGGGGTCTGTGTGTGTGCATTTGTATACATAAGTGTGTACGTGAGTTTCATTGAGCTGTTAAGAACAAGAAGCCCTCGAGGTGGGAACAAAAGGGAGGTCTTGCCAAAGCCAGAAAGATGATAAATGTACAAGAGCCCCTTGTTAGGGCAGTTCCACAGAGGGCACATCTGGAGAGAGTCTCAGAATACTGAGTAGCTTACTTTTAGTAACACAGTGCTTGTCTTGGTAGCTAACGTTCATATAAAAAAGGAGACTGAAATGTAAAATATATACTTGCTTTTCAGAAAATCTCTTTTTCTGACAGTTCAGTTCTTTTCTTATTAGAATTGGAACTCAGCCTGGCCTTGTTTTGAACAAGACTTAACAGGATTGTGAGGTGGGGGAAATATTACTAATAAAGCCTGGGAAAGGGTTATTACCATCACTCTCAGCTCTCATCATTCTACCTCTCATAAGAATATCTAAGATCAAGGTCTTCAGGGCATGCCTTGAATGATCTGCATCCATCTTGCTAAGCCTTGGGCTCCTACTCAAGCTTCAGGCTGTTTTCCACTCCTGGCTGGAGCCACACTCCTGTCCCCACCCACTCAACCTGCTGCTCAGAATCCCTCTCTCCCTTGCAATTCCTCCTCTAGGACTTCCTTTTCCCCAACACTGGGTCACTGTATCTTGCTCTCAGTGAATTCATCTTCTTTGCCCCATATCCAACCTCCACTCCATCCCCATTTCTCTTCTACTATTCTACCTTTCCATCTGTTATCAAAGGAATATCACTTTCTAACATACTCATTTACTTTTTATGGTGGTTGTTTACTGTCATCTCTCTCTGCCTCCGCAGGTCGCTACTTCATTGGAAGTGGAGCCTATTGGAGGGATCTCAGTCTAGGGCTCCAACTGTAGAGAGCAGTGCTTTGTACCTTGCAGGCACTGATCAGTATTTGTTGAAAGCATACATTCCTTGCACTATACTTGTTTTATCTTCTTACTAAATGTGTTCACCCAGCTTTATAGCATCTTTACAGCATGGCCCAGTGCACTGCATGGCAATTGGTACCCAAAAAAGCCTAGAGACTGATCATGTAACCCAGGAGTTTTGTTTTCTCATGGCTCCTGCCTTTGTGTTAGGCAGGGCACTGGCACTCACTGGAGAGAAGACGGATACAAAAAGAGCAGTTAGGAGTGAGAGGAACTCTTATATCTTCGATGGCTGATTTCATTACTACTTTTAAGCCGTTAAAGACATTTAGCAATTTTACTTCCAGAGGATTGTCTGGAATCACTTCTTTGCAAAAGAGAGATAACACTGTCTACAAAGATTTGGTAGAAACACAAGACTCTTAAATTCCTATCTGCATTGGAAAAAGGCCCTAGCCAGTAGCTTTATACTTTCAAGGAAACCAGGAATTCCGTGGAATATTCCATTAGATAACTGAAAGGACTTTTTTTTAGCCTATTTTCTCTGTTGTCCAGATGGTCTAATTTCTATTGTTCTGCCTCTGAGTTCACTGGTTCTTTCCTCTGTCTCCTTCACTCTTCTGCTGAGCTCATCCATTGAGTTTCTTATTTTGACCAATTATTTTTTCCATTTGGTTCTTTTTTCGAAAACCTTTTTTTGTCTGTCAAGATTTTTTATTTTTAAATGTGTTTCAAGTGTCTTTATAATTGCTTATTGAAACAATTTTATGATGGCCGTTTGAAAATTCTTCTTAAACGTCTTCCGTATCTCTGTCATCCCAGGGTTGGCATGTGTCAATTGTCTTTTTTTCTTTCAAGTTGTGATTTTCCTGGTCCTTGGCATGTCAAGTGATTTTTCACTTGTATCTTGGACATTTGGGGAATTATGTTATTAGACTGTGGGTCTTACTTAAACTTGTTTTAACAGATTTTTTCTGACATTGTATCACTGGGTCAAGGGATGCCACCTTGTTATTGCCAGGTTAAGAGTAGAAGTCCAGGTTCCCCACTCTGCCTCCAGTGACACCTGGATCGGAGAAGGGCATCTCATTACTGCTGGGCAAAGGTGGGAGTTCAGATTTCCCACCAGGTCCTCCAGGATGCTGTGCTGGCTGGGAGGGGATGGAGTGCTTTGTTACATTGAGGAAAGGGTGGTCTCATTATCACTGGAGGATGATGGAGGTTCCAACTCCCCACTTAGCCTTCTCTGACATCAGTCACCCAGCAGGTAGAGGGTGTGAGATTACAGCCCCTACCCCAATCTTTGCTGATGGGGGTTGGGGTAGGGCCACAGTTTTTCCATGAGTTCGATTGGTGTAGGGCAGTTACTGTCTAGAGGTTTTCGGTCTTGCTAGGCTGCCACTTTCCTGATCCTTTAGTTAGAGAGAGCTGGCTTTTCTTGGAGTTTTTTTTGTCTACATCCCACTGGCATGAAAAAAACATACAAGTACAAAGAGTTCACCACCATGATGTTCCTCAGATCCCGAGGTGTTCCCTAGCTGGTCTGCCTTCTTCTCTCCACCTTTCAGAGTCTCTTATGTTTATTATTTTACATGTAGTGTCCAGGGTTTTTAGCTGTGCTTTTTGCAATAGGAAGAAGTGTGCCTACTCAATGTTATCCCAGAACTGGAAATCTGGAAGAACTATTTTAATTTCCCATTTTAGAAGAAACAACTGTGAAAAGAAGATCAAAAAAGAATAAAAGGTTTTATGTTGGCATGTTTGTTGTTGTTGTTGTTGTTATTATTGTAATTTCAAGAACCCTTTCTGTGGCTTTTTTCTTCTGATCTGTTTCTTAGAATTGATTTCCCTTCAACTTGGTGTTTTGATATTTTGTGATCTTCCAGTGGGAAATTGTATACCACTTACTCCCCCCACCCGAAAGTGCAATTGCTTCTTGCTTTAAAACTAGGTATTTATCTAGTTGATGTTCCGTGGTAATTGGCGACATCTTGAGTAGAAACCAAGTAAGTGGATTTTAAGTTTCCCCATGAGATGTGCTGTAAATGTGCCTCTGCTCTCTCTGGCTGGAGAGAGCTGCTCTTTCAGGCTTTTGACCTTTGAGTGTCCCTCTTGGTCATTCTTGATAGTGCCTGAGTTATTGTTCAGCAGCAGTGCAGGAAAGGAACACTCTAACCTCCACCACAGGACATAGAGGAGAAAGGAGCCTTACAACTGCCCCATGTTCTCTTTGGGTTGGTTCTCACCATTTGGCTCCCCTGCTTGAGTTTCTTTGACCATGCCTGGAGAGTGGCTTGGCACAAGGCCCTCTGGTCAGTGGGATGTGCATGCCCACTGTCTAGTGGGGCAGCCAGGAGGGAGATCAGGTGGACGAGAGGTAAAAGATACGCATTTTAGGTTCAGTCGTGCCAGAGAATCGTGATGTGTTTTGACTCTGAGCAAACTGGCGGGCATTGCTGTGCTTCCCAAACGTCCCTTCCAGCACAGAGTGCCCGCAGATCGACACTCCTCTGCCCAGTCCCCAGTGGTGAGGGCTGAGGCCGGTTTCCTTCCTGGTTTCTGTCCAGTGCCTTTTCATCAACACCGTCATGTCGTTGTTCATACCCGGTTTATTGTAAAAATTGCTGATCATTCTAATTTGGAGGTGACTCTTTTTTCTTAGCCACAGTTGAAATTGTTCTTATAGCTGACTCTGTAATCATTACAAAAGGGAATAAAGAACTATTCAAAGCTTTGCTTCACTGAGTATATGTGTTTCTTTCTGGGGGAAAAGCTCCTGCCTCTTTGATCAGCCCCGTCGTGGTCTGTATCCTCTCTGTTTGGCACTGTAGCACTCGTATTCTGTGAATTTGGGGGACTTTTTTTTTTTTTTTTTTAACAGCTGCTGATGACAAACAACCGTACATCAATTTTGACTGATATTTTGTTTGCCTTTTAAGATTTAATTAACATTTGTAAAGTTTGGGAGAGTTAAACTTCATCATGAGGTAATAAGAATCCAGTGCTGTTTCTAGATAATTGTCTTCAGCTGAAGGATAAATATAGCTGGAAAGGGAGAATTTTGGAAGCGGGACTAAGTAGTAACTGAAGTATTTACCTTTAAGGTTGGAGCTGGTGATAACATTGGTTATGTGAGTATTAAACTGGAGACATGCATCACTGTTAAATCCAGTAAAATAATAAGGCACTGGTTCAGTTTGAAAGACATTTTCAGAATGCAGTGATTGAAAATGTATTCAGACCAACTTAGAGATCATCTCCTCAAATTTCAGACATGTTTAACCTATACTTTATATAGAAAGACAGACAAAATTATTAATAAACACACAAATCCCTTTTATGTACATTTACTAATGAGAAGTTTAGATGCATTCATCTTCTCCAAATGCAACTGAGAAAAATTTAAGTTTTTTAAAACACACATTCCTGAGTTTGTGTTTAGTCTTGAGAAGGTAAAGTCAACTCAAGAGTCTGAAATTGTATTTAAACATTTAACAACCTAGAATCAACATTAATGATGAGTGTCTTCAGCCTCAAGGTCACAACCATTTTTATGATTATTACTACTGTTTATTTATGTTAATGGTATGCAAGTCTTTGTGTAGCATCATAAAGAGTCCCTGATTGAATGCTTTCAATGTGAATTTAGAAGGTTAAACACGGGGCAGGGGGAAACTAAAACCAGCCAACAAACAAAAGCTCTACAAGGGGTGGAGACATGGCATGTAATACTGATCTGGACAGGTAGATGGTGATAACTCAGCTGGAGGACTTCAAACCGGTGGGGTCTCATAAATTCCAGACAAAGAAAAGTCTCCCAGCTGGGCGCTGTGGCTCACGCCTGTAATCCCAGCACTTTGGGAGGTTGAGGCGGGCAGATCACTTGAGGCCAGGAGTTTGAGACTAGCCTGGTCAACATGGTGAAACCCCCGTCTCTATAAAAATGCAAAAATGCAAAAATTAGCTGGGCTTGGTGGCAGGCACCTGCAATCCCAGCTTCTCGGGAGGCTGAGGCAGGAAAATAGCTTGAACCCAGGAGGTGGAGGTTGCAGTGAACTGAGATCACGCCGTTGCACTCCAGCCTGAGCGACAAGAGTCCCCCCCCACCGAAAAAAAAAGAAAAGAAAAAGAAAACTCCCGCAAAATTCCAAGCACTTTTATTGATTCATTATTCATTTAGTGAACACTTGTTGAGCACGGGTTACATACTAAGCATTATGCTGGGTGCTGGCTTTATAGCAATGAGTAAGACGTAGCCCCAGGCCCTAGAAGACTTACAACCCGACAACCTAATGGGAGAGAGAGATTACAACAGACAATGATAATGCAGGATATATTCCAGTTATTAAATGCTGAGTAACAAATGACCCCATGACTTACAGGCTTAAAATAACCATTTCATTGTGCCAGTGGATTCATTGGGTCAGGATTCTGAACAGAGCCCAGTGGGAACAGCTAGGCTCTTCTCCAGAATGCCTGGTTCCCAGTGGGGAGACTCCAGAGTAGGGGATAGAAATCAAGGGCTGGTGTCTTTACTCACAAACCTAGGGGTTGATGTTGGCTGTTGGCTGGGACCTCAACTGGAGCTGTCAACTGGAGCAGCCTGTCCATGTAGCCCAGTCTTCCCCTGGCAGACAGCTTCAAGGGAGTAGCATTTCTTAGCTGGTAGTTTAGGGCTCCAAAAGTCAGTGTCCCCATTCACGGGTCATAAGATTATGACATGGCCTTGAGAGTCATGCATTTTTTCTGCCACATTATCCTGGTTACAAGCAAGTTAGTAGCCCTCTTAGATCAAGAAAGGGGAAATTCCATTTTACCTCTTGATGGAGGAATGACTTATGTCCTAGAAGAGCCTGGGGGATATACAATATTGTTGTAGCCATCTTTGGAAAATACAGTCTGCTGTAGATGATAATTTTTAAATATGTCTTTGACAATCTTCCCTGAAAAAAGTGAAACCCCATTTCCCTAACTCTTAAGTGCAGGCTAGTGACTCTCTTCTCTTCAACTAAGTGACATAAATGGTGCTTTGTAACTTTCGAGGTGAGGCCATAGCTTCTGCCTGGTTTCCTCTCTCTTTTTCTCTGTCCTCTGTCATCGCAGAGGAAGCCAACCACCATGACATTCAAGCATCCCTCAGATGGGCCCATGAGAAGAGGAACTAAGATCTACAGCCAATAGCCAGCACCACCTTGCCAGCCTCAGGCAAGCCCAGCTGACCTCTTGACTGCAACATTCCAAGAGACCCCAAGCCAGAACCGCTCAGCCATGTCAGTCCTGAATTCTCCACCTTCAGAAACTGTTGGAGATAATAAGTGTTTTTGTTATTTTGAGCCATCATATTTTGGTTATGAGGAATAGATAACCAGTACCTACAGCCTGACATATAGGCATGCAGGAGTGTGTATTGGGTGTATATATGAGAGCCACCTTGTCCAGATTCCTGGCTCAGGTAGACTTTCTGGAGGAGGAACACGTTGATAAGTCTAAAATGGCTTATCCTGGCATTTAGTAAGCATCTTTCTTACTGACATCCTACTTGGCATATCAAAGTTCACACATCTAATGTGAACATTGGCATATCCAAGAACATTGGAAATGGGAAAAGAATTACAGGTGAATGGTTGTCAAAGTATGGTTAATTGTCTGTGAAATGGGACTTCTTCTTCCTCTTGCACTAGTTAGAGAATAAAGAGAGCCAATGTATCTAAAGAGCTGAGAGCAGGACCTGGCCCTAGTTGGGCCACAGTAATTTACCTACCCCTATCTTTTGAGGTCAGCCTCAGCATCACCCTGAAGTTGCTACAAATGGGGAATCTCAGGCCCCTCCCTTCAGATCTAGGAATCTGCATTGTAACAAATTGTAGTGATGCAACTTGTTAGAGTTGAGAAGCCCTGCTGCAGAAGACAGAGGCTCTGTATTGCGATGGAGTTCCTGGTACATCGCAGGTAGAGTTCATGGTGGGGAAATTTGGATGACAGCCTTGAAAACCAGAAGTAACTAATTAAAGAAACAGAAAACCATTTCTCCTGGTTTTTACAAATGACTTTCTTACTTCTAGGTTCTATTTTTAACCTGAAGTGCTCTTTGAATAAAAATAAGACTGAAAAAAAAGGTAAATTGGTTCCTGTAATTTCCTTTTTTTCTGGTACTTTAACCTCCCTCTTGGGACTGTAGAGCTCATTAATCCAGTCCCAAAGAAAATTGTCATTTTTCATTAATGGCTTCTTAACCTTCACCTTATCTGAGTACGTGCAGAATTAAGTCTCTCTTGAACAGCCTCCAATCCCCACTCCCCTGCCAGCTCATTTTCTCCAGAAAGGACCTGGAGGATCAATATTGCAGAGGAACCTGAGTTGATCAATGGGACAAGGTTTCCTTTGCAACACTGTGTGGCTCATGATGACTTCCTTGGCTGCGCTGTAATTGTGGTGGCAGGCTAGAGAGCAAAATGATGCATTTTCAGGAAGCTGCAGTTCTCCCCGTTGTTCTGATGGAAAGGATCACAGGCTGGCCCAGCTTTGCAGTGACCCCAGGCTGAAGCGTGTTGTTTTAGCTCCAGCCAAAATGCAAAATGTGATTGGGATCTGCCATTCTAAAACGAGGCAATAGAAGGTCTCTGTGTTTATGAGTTTGGATGGATCAGAAATTGTGGCCAAATAGAATAACCTTCTCAGAGACAAGAGCCATCCTGCGAGGGCAGTGTAACACATGGACTGTATGGCTCCAGGAACAGATGGAGCCGCATTTGAATTCCAATATGTCACTTGTTTGTCCCCGATTCTTTACAAAGAGCAGAGGAGGGACCTATGGTGTCCCTAGTCAACGTAGTAAATACGATTATTGAAGAAAAGAAGAGGTGCTGATAATTCTCTCCAGAGTAATCCTGAGCAATCAAAAAATGAGATTGCGCTGCCTCTGGTTATGCCCGAGCACACACACTGTTTTTCCCCTGGCCCAGACCAGCTCTGGTTAGATACTGGGTGGAAATGGAAGGAGCCAAAGAGAGTGCAGGCCTTCTCATAGATAATTAAGATTGCACTGTGGTTATTTGGAGATAAAATGGCATACGATTTAAGATAAAACTCTGAATTCAGACAGCACACTCTATCATTTACTGTGCATCCCTTCCTATAGTATCTGGCACACAGGCCTTAATGTGAAATATTAGTTAACACTTATCGAATGCTTTCTCCATGAGTCATAAATAGGTAAGTGTTCACTCATTAGCATTATTCTGCTGTGATTTTCCCATAGAAGTCATGTACAATTTGACGTCTTTCTCATGGGGACCTGGCTGAAGGATGAACACAGAATTTGTAGTTTTTCCTTTTGCTGTCTGTCCACATTTCTTCCTTCCCCCTTCTGTCCACATTCATCGCAATGCAAAGTTAGGCCCTTAGAAGCCCTCCTTAGTGCCCTTCCTTTCCCTTTCTCCTTCCCCTTGTTGCCCTGGCAGTGTTGAGGGAGTTTTTGCCTCTGGGAGCCTTTTAGGGAACAAGCCGGTGTTCTCGGGGGGCAGGAGGCAGTCTTTACACAGCATTGATGTCAAGCTGCTTTAGTCTATTCTCACACTGCTATGAAGAACTACCTGAGACTGGGTAATTTATGAAGAAAAGGGGTTTCATCGACTCACAGTACAGGAAGCATGGCTGGGGAGGCCTCAGGAAACTTGCAATCATGGCGGAAGACGAAGGGGAAGCAGACACATCTTTACATGGCTGGAGGAGAGAGTGAAAGGGAGATAGTGCACACTTCTAAATAACCAGATCTCATGAGAACTCACTTGCTGTCACGAGAACAGCAAGGGGGAAATCCACCCCATGGTCTAGTCACCTCCCACCAGCCCCTTCCCCAACATTGGGGATTACAGTTCCACATGAGATTTGGGTGGGGACACGGAGCCAAACCATATCACATGCCCACAGCCATAACCCCAGGCAGCTTGGCCTGCCACTGTCATCAATAAGGAGCCGGTGTGGGCAGCAGAATCAGTCATTCCCTTAAGAAACAATGTGTGTGTGTGTGTGTGTGTGTGTGTGTGTGTGTGTGTATGACCACATCTTCCAAATGCCTTCCCAGCAACACCTAGTGTTTGATTAGATTACTGGGTCTGTAATCTAGCCAGTAGACTCATAAAACTGACCATCACACCAGCCATGTGGTTTGAGCCCTTGAAGTTGGTCTCATTAGCTTGAGCTTTGAATACTGAAAGAATTGTAGGAGGGGGTGGGCATGACAAGAAGATGTGTTGAGATGGTGAATGAATGCCTGCTGAAGACGTTTGCAGTCCTATAGAAAAGCTTTTTTGTATGTTTCTGCAAGTCCGATGCACAGTGTTGCAATGTGCTATTTATGCAGAAAAGACTGAGGCCAATTAATGTGTGTTTTTTAAATTCCTCTATAATTACCAAACTAGAATCATTTTAAAACCTGCGTTATTAAGCATTTCTGTTATATCCAGATGTTCTTTAGAATTAATATACGTAATCTGTCCCAAAGGCTTACTGGATCATGAATTTCAACAAGGAAATCTTAGGGCTTCAGAAAAGGAATCAATATCAGCAGTAATTCTGGCATATATTTGAGGAGTTTCTGGAGTTTAAAATATAGAATCTTGGATAATATAAGCAAGATATTTACCCCTTAACAAGCTATGTAATTTTGTCTTTACTCGAAACAACATGTAAGCTCCAGGTCAGTTTCCCTATTAACATTTACGCACTCCGTCAGCATAAAGGAAAAGACAGTCAGACTGCATGTAGTGTTCCCAGCACTCTGTGGAGTTCTTTCTACATGTGAGCTTATTTAAACCTAATAACAACCATGACAGATGAGGAAACCGAGGCACAGCAGGTTAAATAGCATGTCCAAAGTCTCACAAGTAGTAGATGGTGGGACCAGGATGTAACCCAGCCTGAGCAATTATGTGTCTAAATTCTGCCCTAAAGGTAGTGTTTGCCACCTGGTTTATTTTTCTCACTGTCATGGCCGTAAGACAGATTTCTCAACCTCAGCTGTGGTGACACTTGGGACTGGATCGTTCTTTGTCATGGGACTGTTCTGTGCATTGTAGGATATTTAACAGCATCTCAGGCTCCTACCCTTAATTAGTAGCATCCCCCTCTCAAATCGTGACAGTGAAAAATGTCTCCAGACATTGACGAATGTCCCAGAGGAGAGGAGACTGTTAAATCACTCTCAGCTGAGAGCCACTTGCCAAAGCATGAAAAATTACTTGAAGATTATATTTAGGTACAAGCAAGAAGTATACTTTAGAGGTTTTTATTCTATTTAGGAAAGAATATAAATATCTTTTGCATATCCACTTTTAATATTGAGAAGAGGAAACACAAAACTCTTCAATAAGCATATTAGTTAGTACAATAAACATGTGTTCTTTATTATGGAATAGTCACGGGAATATAAAACAGAAGAGTGGGAAGAATGAAATATGAGAGACTGAAGAAGAGCTGGGAGAAACAGAAATAGAAAATGCATCGTGTCAAAAAGAGAAATTATTAAAATAGAACCAACAGGTTGCCAGCCTGAATTGTCTGGGTAAACCCTATGTGTAGCTTTTCATTGCTATTGACAGTGAGGCCAAGACCACATTTCAGTCAATCAACAGAGGGTATTTACTGATGAGGACATTTCCTCTAGAGTCCAGGTAAGTCATTTTATTTCCAGAACTCCGGCAGGCACTTAACTCCCCTGGGTGCCCTCTGTGGGTGACCTCCCTGGGGCTGGACCAGTGGTCTCCTTCCCAGGCTCTCCTTCTAGCCTCCCACCCTTCCACCTGTCCAGTCCTTCTAGGAGCTCCTGCAAGATGGCGGCTCTAGGTTAGGAGCTGCAGGGAATGTAACGATGTCTGGCAAGGAGGCAGAGTGGTTCGGAGAGGAAAACATCAGCCCCAGGAGTAATGCGTGCATCGGTCGGTACATTCCTACAGGGCTGAGGTAGGAGGAGAGAGAGCCTGTTGGGTGCATTGGGAGCATCTGGGAGTCAGAAGAGGCAGGTATCACTGTGGAAGATTTCCCAGAGGAGGGGCCGACCAGGTTTAGATGTCGAAAATATTTACCGTGACCACATGGAATAACATTTTAAGAAATAAACCTAAGCAGGTGTACTTACTCCATCAATAATCACTTAGAGCAGCATTTCCCAAACTGTTTTATGGAATGCTAGTTCTTTAACATCCCTAGCAGTGCAAGGTCTGGGCTTCCATGCCCTGGCCCCTCTCTGAAAGCGCTCACTGTCCATTAGCACATTAAATGTTCGGAGAAGGCCAAAGGGAAAAGCATTGGTTTATCTCATTTTTTTCCAAATGACCCATCTCCTAAAACACTTATTAGCATTGGCAAATTAAAGTGTTCCTGGATCCGTTCCATGGAACAAGTTTGGGAAAGTGGTTGGTGTCATTTTCCTGTGAAGCACTCACCTCTTGTGTACTTCTGTTACTGCCTCCTCCATTGGACACGGAGTTCTAAGAGGACAGAGACTTTGCCTCTTGTTCGCAGCTGACTTCCCCAGTGCCTGGAGCAGTTCCGGGCACCCAGTAAGTGCCCAAGTGTTTGCTCAGTGAGCAGGACCTGACGTGACTTTCTTGACCATCCAGTTGACCACTCCTTCCTCTAATTTTTCCTCTCCTTGCTCTTTTTTTTTTTTTGAGATAGAGTCTCACTCTGTCGCCTAGGCTGGAGTGCAGTGGCACAATCTCGGGTCACTGCAGTTTTCGCCTCCCAGGTTCAAGAGATTCTCCTGCCTCAGCCTCCTGAGTAGCCGGGACTACAGTTGCAAACCATCACACTCGGCTAATTTTTTATATTTTTGGTAAAGACAGGGTTTCACCATGTTGGCCAGGCTGATCTCAAACTCTTGACCCCAAGTGATCCGCCTGTCTCAGCCTCCCAAAATGCTGAGATTACAGGCATTGAATCACCGTGCGTGACCCTCTCCTTGCTTCTTAACACATTGGATTGAACTGTGATTCATAACTCTAGTCTTTACCCTAACTCCGTTGTGTCAGACCTATTAGGGACCCTGTGTAGGACCACGGTCCTACCCGTCGCTGATGTAATCATCCCCAACCCAGGTACTAGGTGTTATTTGATGTGACTTATCTGTTGGGTTTGCCCTGACTGCCTCTTTTTTTCCTTTTCAAACACTTTCATAGTTTCCAGGACACCTTTTCTGCAGATTTCCCTCCAGCCCCCAGTCTCTCCAGTTCCTGGCTTTTTCTTAACATTGCTGTTATTTGGTAAAGCGTCAGCACTCAGTGTCTGATGCCTTAACTTACTAGGTCCTATTTCTTTTCTCCTAGAAAGTGCTCTTCAGACGGCAAACCACATCATCCTAGAAAGAGGTCAGGGTTATCTTTCTGGCTTGGGATTGGGTGTCATTAAGCCTCATGAAGTTATACAAGTCCGAAAGTTCTGGCACCTTCAAGGGCTCTAGAATATCCAGCACATGAATCACAGAGCCTTGCGGGTGTGAGCTGCCTCTGCACACGGTGGGGAGAGCCTGAACAATTGCAGGAAGCTTTGGGAACAGATAGGATCGGAGTGGACCTTGAGAACATTCACATTCAAGACTTGCCCTAATGCCACTGCTAGATAATCAGTCTGCCTGCTGGCCCTAACACCTGCCTCAGAGAGCAGCATAGAGCCATGCCTGTGTGACGAGCCCCGAGGGCGTGGCATGCCTCCCTAAGTGTCTCCAGGTTCTCTGCATGTGTAGTTTTGGATCTGAGAGACAGAGGGTGGCCTTCGTAGAGTTCTGTCCTCTTCAGAATAGTCAGAGGTGACCGAGGCATGACACAGCCTCATGCAAGGTCTCTTCCTCCTTCTGCAGCTTTGACCACGTGATGAAGTTCTGCAATGTTTGCTTTTACTACAGGCATCGTGGACATGCTGAGTGAACTGTTACATGAAGTGTGCACTGGGAAACACTTGGGCTTTTAAAGACGACTGGCTATGTACAAACTTCTCATTCTGATGATCGTGAAGTTGCTGTATTTCTAGGTGGCTTTAAATCTTGGAATGATGGGAGCATTCCTTGCAGGACACGCCATATAATGCATGTTCATTTAAAAGGTGTTTATAATCCGCGCAGTGGTTGTCCTGCAGTGCTTGTCTGCTCTGAACAATTACTTTTTTTCTCTTATTTTGGGAAGACTGCCACTGGAAAGGAAAAGCAGGACTCTTACCCTGAAAATAGGAACCAGTTTCTTGTCTTGAATTATCCTTCAGCTTGGTTTTTGGTTAAATGAGACATTTGCTTCAAGTTCTGAATTATGCTTCTGGTGTGATTAAATTAAATTGCATTATATTCTTTTGGAGAAAAGAAGAATGTATTTAATTTTTTACTTAATATCGAGATCCCCATAAAGTCCTCAATAAATAGTATTCTTCACAGTTACATTTCTAAACAATTTGAGAAATTAAGCAAGGACTTGGAAGATGGTGGTCAAAACATCTCCTGGGGCAAGTAAGGTGCAGGAAGGCAGGAATTTGTCCAGGGAAGGATCCCTTCTAAGAGAAACTAGAAGTAAGGAAGTTGTTCCTCTTTAAAAGCTAAGTGTATCAGATCATCAGTGGAAACCATTTTATTCATTAATTTCTCAAGTGTTTAAGGAGTTCCTGTAATGTGACAGGCACCAAGTCTGATAACTTAAAGATGAACAAAATAAGTTTCCTCTGTCAAGAAACAGTCTTGTGGAGGGCACACGCAAGCACATGCAAACATATACACATACATATGCACATACACGTACACACAAATGCATACACATATGCATGCATATATATACATGCACACACACACATACATGTACACACATACATACACATACACACATGCACACATACACATACAGACACAATGCACACACGCACATATACACACATGCATATACACACATGCATGCACACATTCACACACACACACTACTCTGCAAAGGAATGGGGACTAGGTTTGGCTGACAGAGGAAACAGGAGTGGCTCATAAAGCGTCGTTATAACATTGCCAAGAAGCATCATCTTTTAGATTAGTGTCGTGCGTTCAAATTACAATGGGAACTACACATGTAATTTTAAATTTTCTGGTAGCCACATTAAGAGATAGGTGAAATTAATTTTAATAATATATCTGATTAACATAATCTGCTCAAAATATTACCATTTCAAAATGTATCCATTATAAAAATTAATGAGATATTTGGCATTCTCTTTTTTTGTTGGAAATCTTCAAAACCCAGTGTGTATTTTATGCCTACAGCATATCTCAGTTTGGACTAGTCACATTTCACATGTCCAGCAGCCTCATGTGGCTGGTGGCTAATGGAGTGGACAGCACAGCTGTAGACAATGATTGCATGTAACCTTCTTTTACATACAGGAAAATTATGGCTTAGAAAAGTAAACTACCTTCAGCAGAATTGACTTCCATTTTCAACAATATGGCAGCTTAGGTTATTTTGCCCGACCCTTCTTCTAAAAATATTGGATAAAATATATTTTTAAATCTTCTTAAAAGTATCAAAGAGCTGTCAAGATAGTAAGGACATACCAGGCAAAATCTAAGGGAAGACAGTGCAGATAGTCAGGGTACCACAGCGTTGCTGAGGATATACACAAAGTCAGGCAAATCCGATTGTCAGCATTCTAGCAGTGTCAACACAGATGTCAAAGCCCAGTCCGTCTTGGAGTCTAACAGGGATTCTTCCTTCATAAAACTGGAACCGTGAAAGGCTGTAACCTCAATGTAAAGATGAGCCAAAAGGAAGGTTGATCACCCCACAGGCCTAGTGGCCAACAAGGAAGTTTGTATTGGTCTGAGTTGAGCTGAAGATAATAAAAGTCTCTGAAAAGTGGTGACCACAGAGCAGCCTGCTTGCAGATTTGCAGTGTGTATTCAAATCACCCAGATGCTCTGGAAATCTCTAACCATAATGTTAGCTTCAGATAGTCTTGGACTGGGCATGTGGCACCTGTCAGAAACAATAAACTGTAAAAATTAACCTAGGAGGTTTTAAAATGAATCAAAAGAACCTGTAGAAATACGAAACTACTGGATTGAAAAGCTCACCATATAGGTTTAATGTCAGCTTAAACACAGCTGGAAAGACTGTTAGTGAACTGGAAGACACAACAGAAGGAAATATCCAGAATGCAGCAGGGATACAGACATGAAAAAATATTTTTTAACAAACATGGGAAAGAGATTAAGTATGTCTTTCCAGAAAATGGGGATGGGGGGAAGAAAGAGACAGTATTTGAGGAGATAATGGCTCAGACTTTTCTAGAACTGGCAAATAATACTAATCCAAAGATTCAAGAAGCCCAGTGAAACCCATGGAAAATAAAAGAAAAAAGCAGTCACACATAGATGCATCATAGTGAAACTGTGGAACACCAAAATATAAAAGACATTAAATGTCACCAGAAAAGACAGACCACCTTCCAAAGAGCGACACTCTAAGTCTGACTTCTTCCCAGCAGCAGCAGAAGCCAGAAGATGATGCAATCGTATCTTTAATGTGTGCTGAAAGAAAAATAAGTTCTAAGTCTAGAACTCCACATCCAGCAAATATAACTTCCAAGAATAATGGCAAAATAAACACATTTTCAGATAAACAATAATTGTGTTTTTCACCATCATATCCTCACTAAAGAAAATGCTAACGATAATTATTCAGGAAAAGGAAAAAGCTCTCAGATGGATGGCCTGAGATATGAGAATGAAAGAAGAGAAAAAAAGGTGATATGTGGATAGATATAAATGAACACTGTATAAACAATCAGAAAGTCTTGTGGAGTTAAATTAGAAGGACAATATTAGAACGTTAGGCCAGAATAACATAAAAGACACTAGGAAGGATAAATTGAGATATTTAAAAAATGCATGACTTGCAGCCAGGCGCAGTGGCTCACACCTGTAATCCCAGCACTTTGGGATCCTGAGTCGGGCAGATCACCTGATGTCAGGAGTTTGAGACCAGATTGGCCAACATGGGGGAACCGCGTTTCTACTAAAAATACAAAAATTAGCTGGGTGTGGTGGCAGGCACTTGTAATCCTAGCTACCCAGGAGGCTGAGGCAGGAGAATTGCTTAAACCCGGGAGGCAGAGGTTGCAGCGAGCTGAGATTGCACCACTGCACTCCAGCTTGGGCAACAGAGCAAGTCTCTGTCTCCAAAAAAAAAAAAAAAAAAAAAAAAGGATAACTTTTAAACTAGTAGAGGGAAAAAATGGTTATTGCAAAAGACGGGGAGAAGGAAGAGAGAAGAAAGGCACCTTGGAAACATGAGACAAAAAACAAAAAAACCCGAAAGCACGAAATAGGACAATCCTTGTAAATCCAAGAGCAGTTACACTTCCCTACACACTGCCCAACTCTGGTCTTTACCAGAGGAGAGGAAGGTGAATTGAGAATTGAAAGCACCATTGAAAGAAACACAGTTAAATCACTTGTTCAAGATTGTCAGCTAGAAAATACTGTAGTCAGGAAATCAAACCAGCCTTGGCTTGTTGAGGCAACACTGGCCTCCTTGAAGTTTAGTTTTGTCCATGTTATGTGTAACTCTCTTCTGCATCTACATCATGGATTGGTGTAGAGACAGTCTCCCAACTCATGTAATCGGTATCGGACACAATCTTTGTTTTTGGTATTTTAAATGTCAATCCACAAAAGTCAAACAGCTGCAATTTAACTTTGTACTTTTAATGTAATTAATCAACATCTTCAGGACTATGACAGGTAGAAAAAATATGTATACATCTTTAGTCCTGTCTGGTTCTAGTTTCACCCACTTCCAGAGCTGCTGGAAGTGGACAGTGTCCTTCCTTGTGTCTCAGATACTTGGTTCCCCATGATATTCTAATTTTAGGGGCATGGTTGGGCAGGTGGGATTGGCCCCCTTGGTCTGAGTCAGCTTTCAGAATGACATCTCTCCAACTGAATTTGTATGGCGATGGTGTAGTTTTCCTGGTTTCATTCAGTTCCTAAGTACCACATTTTAACTCTTTTACATACTTGTTATTCCTAATTTGCAGCACAGCACAGTGGGTTAGAGTGTGGGATGTGAAGTAAGACAGGCGTGAGCTGAGTCTGGGTGTTGTATCTGCTGGCTTTGTGATCCTAGGTGTTTATGTTAACTCCTCTGCATTTCGGGTGTTCTCGTCTGTCAAGTATACGCTAACTGCTTTGTTACATATATAATGTTTGTAAAACATTTGTCATTAGGTGTGGCCCATAGTAAGCACTTAATGAACGTTATTGTATTTGGAATCAAATGATTAGCCTTCTCCATGTTATGTTCTTAAGGAGTTAAAAAACCAATGCAGGGTTGCCAGGGAGATTTGAACCAAGATTAGCATGGGTCTAACCAGTCTGACTTCATGGGAAATCCAGACTGGAAAATAATTTTTTCTTCTAAACATCTGGATATATTTGTTGGGAAGAAAGAACAAAGTCTGACTATTGTTATAACCTTAGATTACAGTCTATTGGATAAATACATCTAACTACTACCCAAGAACCATAGAATTGACTTTTTAATGATTAATTTATTTCTGCTTGCCTTTATTCTAAAGATGGGTATTTTAGATCATATGTAAATTGTTTCTTTTTCCTTCAAACCTATCTTGGCATATTGCTTGTCTTTCTTTTCCATTGGCATAATTAGAGAGCGAGATTTGGAATATTCAGAAGTTAAGGTAGAATGAGAATCTTTCTACTCCTTTGATCAATATCTTAAGGTCTAAGGATCGGTTCTTTTTTTTTTTTCTTGGTTTCTTCTGGGTAAAGCTTCCCATGAGCGCTCTACTGATTGGTCACAGATAGCTAAAACTAGTTGGGAGGTAGAGGGAGAATCAGAAACATAAAATAGTATTTTATGTATTTTCTTTAACCTTTTTTAATGGGAGAGCTATAAAAGGATCAAATCACTCTGCCTTTTAAAAAAATTCATGGGCTATTTTTTAAGACCACTTTTAAGTTTACAGAAAATTTGTGAAGAAAGTACAGATAGTTTCCATATTCTCTCTCTCTCTCTTTCTCTCTTTTCCCTAGCACCAACATTTCCATTAGTCTAGTACCTTTGTGACAATTGATGAACCAATATCGATATTGATACATTATTTTGACCATGCATAATGCCATGTGCCCATGATGGCAATGTCCTGCAGCAGAATGTCACTGCCCTAAAAATCCCCTGTGTTCCTTATTCATCCCTGCCTTCCCCTGACCCTGACACTTCTCAGATACATGGCTGCATTTCAGATACAGCTCATTTAAATGACATCAGCTTCCTAAGGTCACCCTGTTTTGTTTTAATTCCTGTGTTTCATAGACTCTAGTCATTAATCGTAAGGTGCATATTTATTATGCATCTCTAAGAAAGGAAAAGAAATGCTCCAATTAAACTAAGGGATGCCATCAATACTGAGACACAGCCTGATTTCAGCGTGTTAAAATGTGAATCGATGGAACATTTCAGAACTGATGAGGCAACACAGCCTGGGCCTGCACAAAACTCAGTGCTTTCTTGTAAATGAAAACAAATACTCAAAGAACTGCATTTCAGGTTGGCATTCAGCCCTTTTTCGGGTGGAGGAGAGAGCGGTTAGGAGGGCGGTGGGTGAGGAAGGGGCAGGTGGAGACAGTGAGGTGGAAGAGGGGGCCAGAGACAGATGCGCAGCTGGCCTGGATCTGCCCTGTACAGGCGCACAGCACAGACATAAGTCTGCACCCTCTCAGTGGCCTGGGGCAAGTTGCTAAGACTTTCAGAGCCTCAGCTTCTTAATATGTGCAGAGGAGGGATAGTCCGGACAGGCAACTAAGGTTCTAAGTAAGTGAGTTCCGCAGGTGACGAGCCTCGCTCACTGCCTGGCTACAGTATGTGTACAATACATGTGGGTTCTCTCTTCAACCCAGTTCCTCAATGCCTTCCTCCTCTTCTCTGCTCCTCCATCCTGTTCGTGTCCCTTCCCTGGACCCCACCCATTACCTGAGCTGTGACCTCAGGGCACCCTGCTGGTCTTGGCACACTCATTAGACTTCACCACAAGAGCCAGACGGGGAGGAGGCAGGACAGTTCGCAGATGGAAAAGCCTCCTAGTTCCTGGCCTTGGTCTTCCCAGGGCTGCCAGGCAGTCTGGGTTTAGCAACACCATTGCGTGCCCACTCACCAGCCTCATAGCTTGATTAGATAAAGCTCACCTGGTAGATAAAACCCTGGCAAAATGATTTCGCAGGGATGTCTTAAAGATGAGGATATAAAAGAGGCACAGATTTATTCAAAATTATTAAGATTCTAAGAAACACGTGTTCTGCACATGCACAAGGCCAGCAAAGCAGGAGGACTGAGCCCTCGGCATCAGGGACAGCAGCAGCCGGCACAGGAATTCTGCTTCCCAGAATGGACATGACCTTGGGAAAGCCATCTCTCTTCCATTTGCCATTGGTGAAATGAGATGGCGATGCCGATGTAGCCAGGTGGCTCTCGGGACTCTAGGGAATGATGTTTACGGAATCCCCATTCGACGGCTGCTGGCTGCTCAACCCAGAGGTGCCCTGTTCAGTTCTTCCCCAAGCTGCCCTCCCGGAGCCACGGCCGTGCTTGTTACCATGGTGACGGCTGGGTTCATAAGGACTGGAATCACCAGGTTTGACAAATAAAAATTCAGCACACCCAGCTCAATTTAAATTTCATATAAACACAGTTTTTTAGTATGTGTCCCAGATACTGCATGCCTCATAATGTCGTTTAGTTATTGCCTGGGACATACTGATGCTAAAAAGCCAGGCGCGGTGGCTCAAGCCTGTAATCCCAGCACTTTGGGAGGCCGAGACGGGCGGATCATGAGGTCAGGAGATCGAGACCATCCTGGCTAACACGGTGAAACCCCGTCTCTACTAAAAATACAAAAAACTAGCCGAGCGAGGTGGCGGGCGCCTGTAGTCCCAGCTACTCCGGAGGCTGAGGCGGGAGAATGGCGGGAACCCGGGAGGCGGAGCTTGCAGTGAGCTGAGATCCGGCCACTGCACTCCAGCCTGGGCGACAGAGCGAGACTCCGTCTCAAAAAAAAAAAAAAATAATAATAATGTGTAATTTGTCTGAAATTCAAATATAACTGGGTACCTTGTATTTTACCTGGTCATCTTAATAGGGACAGAATATTATGTTGTTGGAAACACTAGAAAGTTTCACTTGAAACAACCGATGTAAGGAGAGGATCTCAGAATTATCTGGTGACCTAATTTATCACAAGTCTGATAGAAAAATATGCAATTTATACATAATCCTTAATAATTAAAAGCTGCTCTACTGAAAAATATGGTTTTCTACTAGATAAGAGACAAAATTAAATATCCCGAGGCCTCCTAGGCTGAGATATGGAGGCAATGAATGTATCATGTGAAGAAATTGTGTTTTAAAAAACAGTACTGGTTTAGAGTCCCTTCCACATTTCTGCCTGTAAAAATTATTTTGGTAATTGTGTCTATTTTAGCATCTTAATTTATCTGTTTCAAAATTAGAATGTACATATATAGCATTTTATTATATCTATTTATACATATTAAAACTGCATTTTAATGTATACATATTTCTCTGCTCTGTGGGTAATGAATTTGGATAATGAAAATAAGCCAAATTATACTTCAATAAGGGAAAGGTGAGGGAAGACATTAATTAGATGAAAATTTAGAGCAGGTATTTATCTTGTGTAGATTTTACAATTTGCTTTAAATATTCCTAAACAGGTCAGTTATTTTATAATGGTGCTTTCAAAATAAAAGTTGGGCCAGGCATGGTGGCTTACACCCATAATCCCAGCACTTCGGGAGGCTGAGTTGGGCAGATCACTTGAGGTCAGGAGTTTGAGACCAGCCAGGTGAAACCCTGTCTCTACTAAACATACAAAAAAAAAAAAATAGCTGGACGTGGTGGTAGACACCTGTAATCCCAGCTACTTGGGAGGCTGAGGCAGGAGAATTTGAATGCGGGAGGTAGAGGTTGCTGTGAGCCGAGATTGCGCCACTGCACCCCATCCAGCCTGAGCGAGAGAGCGAGACCCTCCCTGTCTCAAAAAAATAAATAAATAAATAAATAAATAAATAACTGGGCTTTAGGACCATACTGTCCTTAACTGATTTTTGCTGTGATTTGGATCCTGGTGAATTTTTCCTTAGCTACACAACTCCAGCTGTCACCCATACGGTTGAATTCCAATATTTGCTGAGACCCATGGTTGGGCAAACCCTGCCTTGCATGCTGTGGGCAGCAACAACAACGAAATGAACAAGACAAGAGGTCAGCACACTTTATGGTAGAAGAATACTGAACAAGACAAAATGTGCCTGTAACTAGAATGTGAGAAAGAAAGTAGGGAAGGCGGAGAGGTTCCAAGAAAAGGGTGACCAACAATTGTCATCCTCACTCACAGTTCTTTTGCAAACTTTAGTCTTCTCTTCTTAGATGTTTGCAGCAGTTCTGTGAGCGATATCAGATAAAACTGAAAGCCAGCAAGGTTAAGAAATATGCCGATGTTATTAGTAAATCATGGAACGGGAATTCAAATTCAGATCTGACCTCAGAGTCTGAAGCTGTGTCCCTCATGGGGGATTTAGGAGAGTTGAAGAGAGAGAAATTACTCCTAAGGGAGGTGAGGGGGCAGTGGGTGGTCTTATTTGAACTGAAACTTGGAAAACAGAAAAGGCTGGACATCGTTTAGAAAGGAAGGGTCTTTTGGGCCAAGAGAACAGCTTGAGCAAGAACCCAGAGCTTGGGGTAGGTATAGAGAATTCTAGGTAGTTCCAGGAACAGCGTTGCAGTTGCTCTGGGCTTGAACTCAGGAAGTGCGGTGGGGAAAAGTGGAGGAAGGAGAGGGTGGCCTGGAGTTGGGCTTGCCGGGGAGCCTGCAGTCATCTGGTTGATGGTGCGGAGCCAGCAGAGGCTTCTAACAGGAGGAAGTGGCAGCAAGGCATGAGACTGGCACGTGGAGCGGGTGACTTGGGAGGCAGAGAGACCGGGTAGAGGGTCATCAAGGGGCAAGGAGGGCAGCACCGGAGATGGAAGGGAGGACAGGCGGTGGTGGACATGGGAAGTGTGGGCGGACGGAACCAGTGACGGCAGCGAGCGGTGGACTGCAGGGGCCGTCGGTGGTGTGCACAGGAACACGAGTTGCTCCAAGTTGAAATTCTTGGAAACGTTATCATGTGGCTGAAAATAGAGGAGCCCTGGGAGACAGTGGGGAGGTGGCAGGGTTTCCCATAGACTGCCTGTACCTCGTTCCAGAGTCTGATCCCCAGCTTTGCGGGCTGAGAAAGGTGATTCATCGTCTTGTTGAGTCAGGCTCTGATTCACTCGTCTTCAGCATGAGTGTTCCAGGTCAGCCATCAGGAGACTGAGGCATGGGGGTTGGAGCTGCCCATAGCCAGTCAGCCTCCCAAGTAGTTGGGGGCTTGAAGGTCCAGCCTCAGTAGCTTGACTGCCCTCAGCCCAGAGTAGGCAGTGGGACTTTCCTTGGTAACGGGGTGAGGAGAAAATGGAAGATTTCAGGAATTTCTCACTACTCCATGCAGTGAGCAAAGGAGGAGCAGAAAAGGGACTCCTTTTACTCTTCGGGAATTGTAGACCTTTTAGTCGCTTCAAATATAGTGGTATTGAAATGCAAAGTATTTTCAGATTGCATTTTAATCTTCATCTCTTTCAGAAATTAAAAAAAAAAGAAAATCCAGGCATGGCCTTGGTCTACATTTTAGGGGTGAACAGTTTTATGCCATTTTCGTCTTTGCCTCTCTCCCTGCTGCTCCCAGAGAAGAGGTAGCGGTGCCCAAGCCAGGACTGAGAGGTTTCGGGTGATGCCTCTGCTGTGATGAGTCATTGCTTTCTGGACATGTTTTCTGTGGAAGAGGCAACTTGTTTCTTGAACTTTTTTATTATGAAAAATGTAAAATCTATGTAAGAGTGGAGAGAACAGCATGAGGATTCTCCAAAGTCAAAGAATCTAGATCTCACTTTAAATATTTCATCCTACTGGCAGGTATCGAGTTGATTGATGAAAATGTAAAAATTGAATTCCAGACATTGTATGTCGTGAAATAGCACCCCACATTGTCATGAGTTGTGTTTTATAAAGAATCAAGACATCTTGGCCAGGTGTGATGGCTCAGGCCTGGAATCCCAGCACTTTGGGAGGCCTGTAGCTCCAGCCACTTTGGGAGGCTGAGGCAGGAGAATCACCTGAGCCCAGGAGGTCAAGCCTGCAGTGAGCTGAGATTGCACGACTGCACGCCAGCCTGGGTGACGGAGTGAGACCCTGTCTTAAAAAAAAAAAAAAAAAAAAAGACATCTTAAAAACATATTCACAATGTCATTATCAAAAGAATATAAATTAATCATATTCTTAATATAATGTAATACCACCTATATTCAGATTTCTCTAATTGTTTCCAAACTGTCTTCCCCTTTCTCTCTCTCTTTCTTAACATTTAGAGTATTTAAATGGGGATTTAAATAGGGCCCATACCTTGCATTTAGTTTTTATGTCTCTGAACTTTCTCTTAATTTAGAACAGACCCCCACCCCACCCAACCTCTTTTTTCCTTAATTTGTGAAAAGCCCATCACTGCCTGGTAGAACCTCCTGTGTTCTGGGTGTGTGGGTGCTCACCGTGAGGATGTTTAACCTACTCCTCCCTCTCGACCTGCCTGTGAACTAGAAGTTACGTGTGGGTGCTTGACGCTTTGACAGTTTTCCCAGGAATACTACACACGCCACAGGTACGGAGTTCAGGGAACAAAATCTAAGGGCTGATGGTGTTTATGGATACCAAGCTCTCGTCGCTCCTAGGCTTGATGTAGTCAGATTGCTAGTCTTGCCAAGTGCCCAGATGGGTGGAAACCTGGCAGGTAGACGGTCCCTGATGACTGACCGGGCACGGGCTGTGAGGAGACGTGCCGCCAGGTGTAGGGGAGGAACAGAGTTGGACCACAGAGCCTGAGAGGAAGCAGGGACAGAGAGGCCAGAGGATGACAAGTGGGAACGGGGGGTCCGGGGCAGGGCCAGGGGAGGCCAGGGCTGCACGGAACATCGCCAGCACCCACTACTAAGCCAAGGATGACTGATGTGTTCAAACCCAAATGCCAGACTCCTCCATCACCTGCCCCTCTGTCTCCCTCCACACACCTGCCTCTCCCCCATGCTCCTCAATCCAGTTAACAGCAAGTCCTTCCCCAGCTATTCAGACAAAAACCTTAGCCTCACTCCTGAATCCTCCTATGTCTCTTACACCACGTCGAACCCAACAGCAAGTTCCACTGGCTCTGCCTGTAGCATGTATCCTCCTGAATATGATCATTTCTCACCATTCCCACCATGCCCACTGAGTCCACCACCCCTCCCGGGCTGACTGCAGTAGCCTACTTCAACACTGGCTTCCACCCATGTCTTGCTGCACTTCTTTCTCCACACAGCAGCCAAAGTCATGCTCTGAAATGTGTCTGCAGTTCCAGGCACTGGATATACACCAGTGGGCAAAACCAATCCCTTTGTGGCACAGGTTCTAGTAGACCATATTTCAGGTGGATCAAGTCATATGTCACGCGAAACTTCCAGTGATTTCCTGTCTCACCAAGAGTAAGAGCCAGACCTCTTTCAGAGGCCCTTTGGCACCCTCTCCTCCCCTTCCTCCTTGCCCACTGAGCTCCACCCTCCTGGGCCTCCTTGCTGTCCTTGAATGTGGAAACCCACCCTGCTTCCCCATGTCTCCAGAGAGCCACGAGGCTGGCTCCCCTCTCTCTTAGGTCTCTCCTCGCATACAGGTCATCTGAGAGGCCTTCTAGGCCCTGCAAAAGGATCAGCCTCCCCTCTCCTCCCCTCCCCTCCCTTCCCCTCCCCTCCCTTCCCCTCCCCTCCCGTCCCTTCCCCTCCCCTCTCTTCCCTTCCCTTTCCCTCCCTTCCTTTCCTTTCCTTTCCCTTCCCTTCTCTCAGAGTGTCTCTCTCTGTCGCCCAGGCTGGAGTGCAGTGGCGTGATCTCAGCTCACTGCAGCCTCCACCTCCTGGGTTCAAGCAATTCTGCTGCCTCAACCTCCTGAGTAGCTGGGATTACAGGCGTGCACCATGCCCAGCTAATTTTTGTATTTTTATTAGAGACAGGTTTTCACCATGTTGACCAGGCTGGTCTCAAACTCCTGGCCTCAAGTGCTCCTCCTGCCTGGGACTCCCAAAGTGCTGAGATTACAGTTGTGAGCCTCTGCACCTGGCCTCTCACAGCACTTTCTATAGTGATGTGACTGGCTGTGTGTTTATTGATAGGCCACTAGGATTGTTTTGCTCCCTGCCACATCCAAGCTCTTGTGCGGCGCTAGGTGTCAGCAGGCTGCACATCAGCACCTGATGGATAAGAAAATGAACTGGTTCAGGCCTGGGTCGTCAGAAACACATGGTGGTGTGGCTTCATGATCTTGGGCTGCTCTGTGGGCAGGGAGTTTAAAACCTCAATGTCAGGGCACCAGAGTGGCAGTGGTGGTGGGGCGGGGGGAAGCTCTAGGCCCTTCCTCATCCTCTTCTCCTATTAAGGTGCATTGAGGGTGGGAAGTGCTGGGCCTCTCCCTGCCTCTTGTTCTCCTCACTCGAGCCAGTGGCATCCCTTGGTGCTTCCTCTTCTGAAAGCTCCACCTGTGAGGTTTTTTTCCGCCATGGGGTGGGAAGCCATGTCCACTCCTGAAGTTGTCCATTCCGTGTCCATGTGCTGTCATCTCCAGATGTCAGGGCTCTCTCCCTGTGCCCAGTGTCCCTCTCCTGGGTTTTGGAGGCTGTGTCACGGGCAGGGAGTAGCACTGCCCACGTCTCAGGCCTTATTGTACCAGCCGCTGGCTGCCTGCCCTGTTTGGAAGGCTCCAAGAGCCAGGCTGCGCCGAACTGGACGTAGTGCCTGTGGCAGCAGCCCTTTACCCGTGAGCTCCAGAGAGCACTCCAGGCCAAGGTGGTTCCTTCACACCCTGCCAGGGGCACATGCGGCATGGAAATGGGCACCTCAAGGGGCTGGGGTGAGGGGCTGGGGTGAGAGGCTGGGATGCAGGGCTGGGGTGAGGGGATAGGGTAAGAGGCTGGGACGACGTGCTAGGGCGAGGGGCTGGGCTGTGCTAAGCATTGGTGTCATCAAGAATCTGCTTTGCCCTGCTGCCTGTTCAGAGCAGACAGGTCTGGGTCAAAGATGGGTTGCGGTGCTACTCAAATGTCTTCATTATTTCCCCTCTAAGGAGCCTTTTCAGACACTTTTTTCCCCTAATCATCTCCCATGATGCTTTAATACTGTAGAGGGACTATCATTCATGTGCTGTGGACATATCTGTGCCTTACACATAAAAGAGTAAGATTTTTGTCCACCCCATACTCCCTCCAAGAACCAGTTTTTGTCCCCTAGGGGGCAAAATCACCCCCTAATATAATCCTGATGGCTTTCAAGAGCTTGGTCTTCTTGAACCCTGTGCTTCTAGCCTGAGCGCCATCTGTTGGTGTGGACATGTGAGTGGGAAGAGTAGATGCTCGGGAGATTCTGGGATGGGGCAGGCACAGCTGGGCTCCCAGTTTGGTGTCACAGAAAGTGCTGAAATCTGGTTGCGGACATTGCAGTGAGCCGTGATCGTGTCACTGAACTCCAGCCTGGGTACCAGAGCGAGACTGTCTTAAAAAGTTACAAATAGGCCGGGCGTGGTGGCTCACGCCTGTAATCCCAGCACTTTGGGAGGCCGAGGCAGGCAGATCACAAGGTCAGGAGATTGAGATCATCCTGGCTAATACGATGAAACCCCGTCTCTACTAAAAATACAAAAAAAAAATTTAGCCGGGCGTGGTGGCGGGTGCCTGTAGTCCCAGCTACCTGGGAGACTGAGGCAGGAGAATGGCGTGTACCGGAGAGGCGGAGCTTGCAGTGAGCCGAGATTGCATCACTGCACTCCAGCCTGGGCGACAGAGCGAGACTCGTCTCAAAAAAAAAAAAAAAAAGTTAGAAATAAAAATAAAATACCAACAAATGCCCACAGGAGCCAAGCTCACTTAGTGTTGGGCAGTTAGGAAGCCAGCCCCCACCCCCACCATGTCTCCATGGCCTGACGCCCAGGGGAGGTGTCCTGGAAGTGTGGGTGTGAACTGAGCCTGGAGGGATGGGGAGGCTTAGAAGAGAGGACAGAGTGGGGACAAGGGAGGAGGTGTAAGTGTGGTACGGCTTGGAGCTAGCTGCCTAGTGCACAAAGGGACTGTTTGGCACCACAATAGAACCTGCAGGTGATGGAGCAGCAGGCAGTGTGTCTCCCTCAGCAATCCCAGACTGCGCTGAGCACCAGGACACAAGAGAAGCACTGGGCTGTTGCGCACTGTTCCCCTTCACGGCGTTGCTGGGACCCACTTCACACCTGCATCTAGAACTCTCGGGCTAGAGCTGGGTGGTGCCTTTCTGTTTGTTCTGTGCTAATAGTTTCACTTTGTGTTTTTATTAATTTTTATTAATAAAAACCAGACCCTCTCACAGAGCTGACGCCCAGTTCCTCAGGATGATGGCTGGAGAGGGTGCCATTAATTTCCTCCTCCATCTTTACAGATAGGAGAGCAGGGGACTCTCTTCCTTAACTCCCCTTTCTTTTTGTGTATCTACTTCTTTTTCCCATTAGTAACCTCTTAAGCTGAACAGCACAATAGCAAATATAATAAAACCATGTCTGTTTTGGCTTTATCTATCAGGCACAGAGAGGGTCTGGTGCATACCCTGTAACTCGATGACCGACCTCCAGGTGAGGGAGTTGTGAGTGTGAAGGCACCGTCCTGTCTCCTAGCCCCCTTGTGATGCCAGGGGGACACAGCCGGCCCTCCAGCACCGCTACAGGGAAGAATGGCACCACATTCAGGTGCCAGAAACTTAGTAGCTTCACTTCGGCATTTTGGATGCTTCTAAGGATGAGGGCTTTAATTTTTAACCTAAATTATTATCAGTTAAAAGCTAAATGACAAAAGGTTATTATAAATATGTAATTATACATACTATATTTCATAGCAGTCACCTATGTAATTATATAATTGTTAAAGTTGCACAGAGTTAATGATCACAAGACCATTTCCTCGTGTAACACAGTGCCCATATCTGCAGCTGTGGGAGGTTCTGACTGTTTAGTATGTGCTTGAACAACGAACTCTGTACTCCCCAGGGCTTCCATCAGCGGCGTTTGGATTGTGAGGTCTTTCCTACAGGGTCTTTGCCTCCCTGTTTTAGTAGAATTCTCCATGGCACTTTTGGAATGGGCTGCAGAGAGGAGCTGGGCCCACCTGGTGGAGCGAGGAGGGAGCAGGAGCCTTGGGGAATGGTGGGGAAGGGGAGCCTAAGACCCCTCTCTACCTGCATCAGGGAAGAGCTTGCCTGGAGGCTTGAAATATTTTTGGGGTCTCCAGGGAGATAGGGACCCCTGGAATCCTGACCAGAATGCAGCCAGGTCTTGCCACTGCTTAGAGAGGAGTAGAGGCTGAGAACAAGGAGGGCTTTGGGAGTAGCAGATTCGGGCGTGCTTCATGATTTCTTTCCTGTCTTTCTCTGATTTTAAATTATTTATTTTGTTTTGGAGTCAAATAGCCACATGTAACTTTTGGCTCCCTAAAACTTAACTACTAATAGCCTACAGTTGACTGATAGCCCACAGTGGACTAATAGCCTACAGCTGATGGTTATTACCAGCAACAAACAGTTGATTAACACGTATTTTGTATATGTGTTATATCCAGTATTCTTCTAAAGTAAACTAGAGAAAAGAAAACATGATTAAACAAATCATCAAAAAGAGAAAATGTATGTACTATTCCTAAGTGGAAGTGGATCATCACAGAGGTCTTCATCCTTGTCTTCATGTTGAGTAGGCTGAGGAGGCCAGGAAGAGGGGTTGGTCTTGCTGTCTCAGGGGTGGCAGAGGCAGAAGAAAATCTATGTATAAGTGGACCAATGAAGTGTGAACCCATGTTGTTCAAAGGTCAAATGTAGTAGAAATCAGGAGAAGAAAAATGTACTGGCTGAGGCAGGGCACATAAATATTTTAGCATCTGCTCTTCACAGCAAACCTTTGAGGTAGGCATTTTAATCTTTATGTCCTAGGTAAGGAACTGACCACAGCTCTGCCTGAGATCAAGGTGTGATCGTATACTCTGATCTTCCTATTTCCCTTCTCTAGCCCCCTGCGCCGCAATCGTCTTTTGTATAATCATGGCTTTTAGTGTCTTCAGCAACCTTAGAGAGGGGTGCTGGGCCCTTGTGTCTGGATTCAGCTCCCAGCCACCCACGTCCTAATTCTGGGGGCGTGGGCTACAACCCACGCATGTTGGAAATGAACTCAGTAAACATTATGCCATCATTTTCCTCTGCCATATTTACAGATAGGACAGCAAGGGCTTCTCTTCCTTAATGTCACTTTCTTTTTGTCTATCTGCTTCTTTTTCCTATTAGTAACCTCTTAAGCTGAACAGCACAATAGCAAATGTAATAAAACCAAATCTGTGCATCTGAATATACCTTTTTATGGCCCGCTGAGTTTTGTTCTTCAGTTGGCCCCTGAAGTAGCAGGCAATGGTTAAATAGCAGACAGTGGTTAAATAGCAGGCAATGATTTGGGACTTCACAGAGGTCACCTACTGTACTTTGCACCCTCTCCGGTCATCACCCTGAGGAATTGGGCACCAGCTCTGTGAGGTTTCCAGGTGGGGTTTGTAGAACAGGCAGCAGCAACTGGTCGGAACCAGATGTGGCTGGAAGAGCAGAATCCAAGTGTGACTTCTTTGTAGAGAGACAGCATTCACTGAGCCCTCAGGGAGCAGCACAGTCAAAATAACATCTGCAAAATTTGGCAAACTGAAATTTTTAAAATATGACAAAAGTGATCAACCATGGCAAGGTGGCCGAATAGGAACAGCTCCAGTCTACAGATGCCAGCCTGAGTGATGCAGAAGACGAGTGATTTCTGCATTTCCAACGGAGGTACCGGGTTCATCTCACTGGGGCTTGTCAGACAGTGGGTACAGCCCATGCAAGTGTGAGCAGAAGCAGGGCGGGGCATCACCTCACCTGGGAAGTGCAAGGGGCCAGGGAATTCCCTTTCCTAGCAAAGGGAAGCCGTAATAGATGGTACCTGGAAAATTGGGACACTCCCACCCTAATATTGCACTTTTCCAACGGTCTTAGCAAACGGCACACCAGGAGATTATATCCTGTGCCTGGCTCAGAGGGTCCCACACCCACTGAGCCTTGCTCACTGGGAGCACAGCAGTCTGACATCGAACTGCAAGGTGGCAGTGAGGCTGGGGGAGGGGCATCTGCCATTGCTGAGGCTTGACTAGGTAAACAAAGCAGCCTGGAAGCTGGAACTGGGTGGAGCCCACCACAGCTCAAGAAGGCCTGCCTGCCTTTGTAGACTCCACCTCTGGGGCAGGGCATAGCTGAACAAAAGGCAGCAGAAACTTCTGCAGACTTAAACGTCCCTGTCTGACAGCTTTGAAGAGAGTAGTGCTTCTCCCAGCACAGAGTTTGAGATCTGAGAATTGACACACTGCCTCCTCAACTGGGTCCCTGACCCCTGAGTAGCCTAACTGGAAGACACCTCCCAGTAGGGGCCATCTGACACCTCTTACAGACAGGTGCCCCTCTGAGACGAAGCTTTCAGAGGAAGGATCAGGCAGCAACATTTGCTGTTCTGCAGCATTTGCTCTTCTGCAGCCTGCACTGGTGATACCCAGGCAAACAGGGACTGGAGGGGACCTCCAGCAAACTCCAACAGACCTGTAGCCGAGGCTCCTGACTGTTAGAAGGAAAACTAACAAACAGAAAGGACATCCACACCAAACCCCATCTGTACATCACCGTCATCAAAGACCAAAAGTAGGTAAAACCACAAAGATGGGGAGAAACCAGAGCAGAAAAGCTGAAAATTCTAAAAATCAGAGCACCTCTTCTCCTCCAAAGGAACACAGCTCTTCACCAGCAATGGAACAAAACTGGATGGAGAATGACTTTGACGAGTTGAGAGAAGAAGACTTCAGATGATTGGCAATAACAAACTTCTCCGAGCTAAAGGAGGATGTTCGAACCCATCACAAAGAAGCTAAAAACCTTGAAAAAAGATTAGACGAATGGCTGACTGGAATAAACAGCATAGAGAAGACCTTAAATGACATGATGGAACTGAAAACCATGGCACAAGAACTACATGACGCATGCACAAGCTTCAGTAGCCAATTCGATCAAGTGGAAGAAAGGTTATCAGTGATTGAAGATCAAATGAATGAAATGAAGTGAGAAGAAAAGTTCAGAGAAAAAAAAAAAGTAAAAAGCAAGTTTTTCAGTTTCCATGTACCCAGTCCTGAATGACTACTGGGTACATTAAAAAATGAAGACAGAAATAAAGATGTTCTTTGAAACCAATGAGAACAAAGACACAACATACCAGAATCTCTGGACACATTTGAAGCAGTGTGTAAAGGGAAATTTATAGCACTAAATGCCCACAAGAGAAAGCAGGAAAGATCTAAAACTGACACCCTAGCATCACAATTAAAAGAACTAGAGAAGCAAGAACAAACACATTCAAAGGCTAGCAGAAGGCAAGAAATAACTAAGATCAGAGCAGAACTGAAGGGGATAGAGACACAAAAAACCCTTCAAAAAATCAGTGAATCCAAGAGCTGGTTTTTTTGAAAAGATCAACAAAATTGATTGACTGCTAGCAAGACTAATAAGGAAGGAGAGAAGAATCAAACAGATGCAATAAAAAATGATAAATGGGATCTCACCACTGATCCCACAGAAATACAAACTACCATCAGAGAATACTATAAATACCTCTATGCAAATAAACTAGAAAATCTAGAAGAAATGAATAAATTCCTGGACACATACACCCTCCCAAGACTAAACCAGGAAGAAGATGAATCCCTGAATAGACCAATAACAGGCTCTGAAATTGAGGCAATAATTAATGGTCTACCAACCAAAAAAAGTCCAGGACCAGACAGATTCACAGCCGAATTCTACCAGAGGTACAAAGAGGAGTGGGTACTATTCCTTCTGAAACTATTACAATAAATAGAAAAAGAGAGAATCCTCCCTAACTCATTTTATGTGGCCAGCATCACTGTGATACCAAAGCCTGGCAGAGACACAACAAAAAAAGAGAATTTTAGACCAATATCCTTGAATATCGATGCAAAAATCCTAAATAAAATACTGGCAAACCAAATCCAGCAGCAATCAAAAAGCTTATCCACCACGATCAAGTTGGCTTCATCCCTGGGATGCAAGACTGGTTCAACATGTGCAAATCAATAAACGTAATCCAGCATATAAGCAGAACGAAAGACAAAAACCACATGATTATCTCAATAGATGCAGAAAAGGCCTTCGACAAAAGTCAACAGCATTCATGCTAAAAACTCTCAATAAACTAGGTATTGATGGGATGTATATCAAACTAATAAGAGTTATTTATTTTTGACAAACCCACAGCCAATATCATAATGGGCAAAAACTGGAAGCATTCCCTTTGAAAACTGGCACAAGACAGGGATGCCATCTCTCACCACTCCTGTTCAACATAGTGTTAGAAGTTCTGGCCAGGGCAATCAGGCAAGAGAAAGAAATAAAGCGTATTCAGTTAGGAAAAGAGGAAGTCAAATTGTCCCTGTTTGCAGATGACATGATTGTATATTTAGAAAACCCCATCATCTCAGCCCGAAATCTCCTTAAGCTGATAAACAACTTCAGCAAAGTCTCAGGATACAAAATCAATGTGCAAAAATCACAAGCATTCCTTTACACCAATAACAGACAAACAGAGAACCAAATCATGAGGGAACTCCCAAATCATGAGTGAATAATTGCTTCAAAGAGAATGAAATACCTAGGAATCCAACTTACAAGGGATGTGAAGGACCTCTTCAAGGAGAACTACAAACTGCTGCTCAACGAAATAAAAGAGGACACAAACAAATGGAAGAACATACCATGCTCATGGATAGGAAGAATCAATACCATGAAAATGGCCATACTGCCCAATGTAATTTATAGATTCAATGCCATCCCCATCAAGCTACCAATGACTTTCTTCACAGAATTGGAAAAACATACTTTAAAGTTCATATGGAACCAAAAAAGAATCCAAATTGCCAAGACAATCCTAAGCCAAAAGAACAAAGCTGGAGGCTGACTTCAAACTATACTACAAGGCTACAGTAACCAAAACAGCATGGTACTGGTACCAAAACAGAGATATAGACCAATGGAACAGAACAGAGCCCTCAGAAATAATACCACACATCTACAACCATCTGATCTTTGACAAACCTGACAAAAACAAGAAATGGGGAAAGGATTCCCTATTTAATAAATGGTGCTGGGAAAACTGGCTAGCCATATGTAGAAAGCTGAAACTGGATCCCTTCCTTACACCTTATACAAAAATTAATTCAAGATGGATTAAAGACTTAAATGTTAGACTTAAAACCATAAAAACCCTAGAAGAAAACCTAGGCGATACCATCCAGGACATAGGCATGGGCAAGGACTTCATGACTAAAACACCAAAAGCAATGGCAACAAAAGCCAAAATTGACAAGTGGGATCTAATTAAACTAAGGAACTTCTGCACAGCAAAAGAAACTACCGTCAGAGTAAACAGGCAACCTGCATTATAGGAGAAAAATTTTATAATCTACCCATCTGACAAAGAGCTAATATCCAGAATCTACAAGGAACTTAAACAAATATACAAGAAAAAAATAAAACAACCACATAAAAAAGTGGGCAAAGGATATGAATACACACTTCTCAAAAGAAGACATTTATGCAGCCAACAGACACATGAAAAAATGCTCAACGCCACTGGCCATCAGAGAAATGCAAATCAAAACCACAATGAGATACCATCTCACACCAGTTAGAATGGTGATCATTAAAAAGTCAGGAAACAACTGGTGCTGGAGAGGATGTGGAGAAATAGGAACACTTTTACACTGTTGGTGGGACTGTAAACTAGTTCAACCATTGTGGAAGACAGTATGGCAATTCCTCAAGGATCTAGAACTAGAATACCATTTGACCCAGCCATCCCATTACTGGGTATATACCCAAAGGATTAAAAATCATGCCACTATAAAGACACATGCACACATATATTTATTGCAGCACTATTCACAATAGCAAAGACTTGGAACCAACCCAAATGTCCATCTGTGACAGACTGGATTAAGAAAATGTGGCACATATACACCATGGAATACTACGCAGCCATGAAAAAGGATGAGTTCATCTCCTTTGTAGGTATGTGGCTGAAGCTGTAAACCATCATTCTGAGCAAACTATCGCAAGGACAGAAAACCAAACACCTCATGTTCTCACTCATAGGTGGGAATTGAACAATAAGAACACTTGGACACAGGGTGGAGAACATCACACATTGGGGCCTGTCATAGCGTGCGGGGAGTGGGGAGCGGGGAAGGATAGCGTTAGGAGATATACCTAATGTAAATGATGAGTTGATGGGTGCAGCACAACAAACATGGCACATCTATACGTATGTAACAAACCTGCATGTTGTGCACATGTACCCTAGAACTTAAAGTATAATATAAAAAATAATAAAAATAATAAAAATATGACAAAAGTTTCAAAAATTGCCATATGATATTGAAGAAGCCCTGGCTGCATGTCTGCGGGTGGCAGGCTTCCCTTTCTGTCCTGTGGCTTTTCTGTCCAGCTGGCCTTTCCCAGGTGGCCGTCCTGGCTAGGGACAGGCTTCCATGGTGGCCCTGGCTCCCTGGGATTTCCTGCAGTGTGTGCACCTTGGGATGCCCTCTACACACTGCAGTGAGTCCCACAGTCTATGTGTACCCCAGACCTGGATGGGGTGCCGCCTGTGCTTGGCAGGTGTGGAGGTCACTGCCCTGAGTGGACGTGTCCGTGGTTGGGCCATGCATTTCACTCACCCTAAAGGGCAAGACCCAGAATCTCCAGATCCTGGGATCTCTGCTGACCATGTCCTTCCTCCTTGCACTTCTCCCACAGAGGGTTCCTCTTAGTGCATGTCATTTGCAGCTTCTGGGCTTTTCTGTAGGAGGTCATAAGCCCTTCCCTCTTTCCTCTTCTCCTGCTTTTATTGTGATTTGATGCATTGTTTTCATTCCCAGATATACTATGTTTCAATTAACTACCAAATAGCTCCAATTCTTATTAAATTAAAGCCTTGGTTGCTTTTTCTGGTTCTTTAATGTGTGTTAGTTTGGATGCCTAGACAAGAAGGTAAATGTTTCAGGGTTGCTGTGTTCTGAATGTGTTCCCCAGAGTTCATGTGTTGGAAACTTTTGTGTTTTTTTTGTTTTTTGTTTTTTGTTTTTGAGACAGAGTCTTGCTGTGTCGCCTAGGCTGGAGTGCAATGGCGTGATCTTGGCTCACTGCAAGCTCTGCCTCCCGGGTTCACGCCATTCTCCTGCCTCAGCCTCCTGAGTAGCTGGGACTAAAGGTGCCTGCCACCACGCCTGGCTAAATTTTTTTTTTTTTTAATAGAGACGGGGTTTCACTGCATTAACCAAGATGGTCTCGATCTTCTGACCTCGTGATCTGCCCACCTTGGCCTTCCAAAGTGCTGGGATTACAGGAGTGAGCCACCATGCCCAGCCAGAAACTTAATTCCCAATGAAACAATGTTGAGATGAGGGGCGTTTAAGAGGTGGTTAGGTCATGAGGGCTTGGCCCTTGTTAATGCCGTTATTGCAGGAGTGGGTCAGTTATTCAGAGAGTGGGTTCCTGCTAAGAGGATGAGTTCAGTTCCTTTCCCTTATTTCTCTCACTTGAGTACATGCTTGCTTGCCCTTCTGCCTTCTGCCTTCCCCTATGGGATGACACAGCAAGAAGGACCATGCCAGATGCAGCCCTCTTGACCTTGGACTTCCCAGCCTCCAGAACTATAAGAAATAAATCTCGGCCGGGCGCGGTGGCTCACGCCTGTAATCCCAGCACTTTGGGAGGCCGAGGCGGGCGGATCACAAGGTCAGGAGATCGAGGCCACAGCGAAACCCTGTCTCTACTAAAAATACAGAAAATTAGCCGGGCGAGGTGGCGGGCACCTGTAGTCCCAGCTACTCGGGAGGCTGAGGCAGGAGAATGGCGGGAACCCGGGAGGCGGAGCTTGCCGTGAGCCGAGATCGCGCCACTGCACTCCAGCCTGGGGGACAGAGCAAGACTCTGTCTCAAAAAAAAAAAAAAAAAAAAAAGAAATAAATATCTGTTCTTTATAAATTACCCAGTCTCAACTATTCTGTTACAGCAGCATGAAATGGACTAAGACAAAGAGCAAATACCCTATCTTTGCTTCTCTTAGATTTACCCAGGTAGGGCTCCTGGCATTGTAATGCTAGTTACAGGATTGCAACCTGAAACTCTCAACAAGTGATTTTCCCTTAACTAAACAACAGAAAGTCCTGCTTTCTTACAGTCCTCTCTGCTGTGCAGCACCTGCTGATAGCTCCTGGTCAGGATGGATTGCCCAGGTTCCCATTGGTACCTTTTAAGTTAAATTGGAGGTTCTAAATAATATGTCCTTTGAAAGAAAGTGACACTGCCCTTTCCATGGAGTGAGCGTACAGGGACAGAATCTTGTGCGAAGAGAACGAGGCAGAGAATTCCAAGATCTGCAGCCACTGAACTGATGGTGAAAGTGGAAGGGCAGGCTGAACGTGCTTGAAATGCTGCATGCCCTGAGCCCCGAGCAGTTAGAAAGCCCTGGCATTTGATGCATGATGGTAAAAAGAGGCGTCTAATTTGAGTGACAGACATCCCATCTCAAATGGAAGCAGTTCCTGTAGGGCTCTTCAGCACGAGAAGGGGCTGCTGGGTGGAGCTGGTTGTGTGGCTGTAGAGACAAGGCTCTGGCTGATGGCATTGAAAGCAACCACACAGGAGAGGAAATGAAACCTAAATTCATGGAGATATTTGTAAGTTGTGTGCAGTATATTTACATAAGAACAACCAGCTAAAACATCAGCTGGTAAGCCATTCAACTAAAGGCAAAGCTTTTTGAGAATGTGTATGTGTGTGTGTGCATGTGTACACGCACATGTGTATAAATGCCTGGGGAAAAAAAATGTAAGACTATTTTCCAAACTGTTCATAATGGTTAACCTTGGAGAAGGGAGGGAGGTTGGGGAGGTAAAGAGGAAGTGTCTCTCAGTCAGGGTTCAATAAGAGAAGCAAAACCACTGGGAGATAATGTGGACATCATCTCACTGGCCTTATTCAGCTGTGGGAGCTTGTTTAGCAGTCTCTGTAGGGCAGTTTTATCTGCATGTGATACTGGAGCTTGCAGTCCACAGGGCAGGCAGTCAGGAAGGGGCGATGGATAGAAAGTGGGAGAGATCAAGATGTTAGAACCACCAAGCACGAGCTGGAGCCCCATGAGAATGGGCTAAAACTTGCATGAGTTCTTTTGCATCTGGCATTGATGGTGTGGATGTCCTGCAGAAGCTGGGATCTTCATCACAGAGCGAAACACAAGCACCTGGCCTGGGATTCAGAGAAGCTGGTGGGGGATCCAGGGGAAGGAGGAGAAGTAGCAGGCCTAGCTGCTGCTTTGCACTGAAGACATGAATCAGCAGATCAGCAAAAACATGCATGACCTACAGAACGGTGCTATTTCCTTTCCACCTTCCAAACCTCCCAAGAGTGTCTCTTGTGCCCCCAACCAGAAATATCCAAGAAAGAGAAGTCTGGGAAACGTAGTCCAGGCCAGCTTAATCAACACATCCCAAAGCTATTTAGAGGAATTTTATATTTTCTTGTACATACTTCTGGGTTGTTTGAATCATTTTACAATGTGACTGTATAAATGTGTTTCTGTGAATTAAAAAAAAAAAAAGTGAAATCATTTGATTTAAAAAAAAAAAAAATACATGGGCCAGGCATGGTGGCTCATGCCTATAATCCCAGCACTTTGGGAGACCAAGGTGGAAGGATGGCTTGAGCCCAGGAGGTTTGAGGCTGCGGTGAGCTATGTATGATTGGGCCACTGCACTCAAGCCTGGGTGACACAGTGACACACCAGCTCAAAAAAAAGAAAGGAAAAAAGAAAGAAGGGAAATAAAACTCTTCCATCCTGGGAGGCCGAGGCGGGCGGATCACAAGGTCAGGAGATCAAGACCATCCTGGCTAACACGGTGAAACCCCGTCTCTACTAAAAATGCAAAAAATTAGCCGGGCGTGGCGGTGGGCGCCTGTAGTCCCAGCTACTTGGGAGGCTGAGGCAGGAGAATGGCGGGAACCCGGGAGGTGGAGCTTGCAGTGAGCCGAGATCGCACCACTGCACTCCAGCCTGGGCGACAGAGCGAGACTCTGTCTCAAAAAAAAAAAAGAAAACTCTTCTATCCAATGAGGTTCAGAGTTTAGTTGTCTGGTGAACAGCCTACTGAGATGAGTGGGAAATTTGGTCTTCCCCCACCTGGTGCCAGCACCGTCCTCTCTCACTGTGCTGATGTAGTCACTCCCTAGCTGGCCTCCCTATTCCAGTCTGTTCCTGTTTCAGTCAGAGTGATTTTTTTTCAAATGCAAATTGGATGTTGGTGTGTGTCTATTTAAATTGGATGTTGGTGTGTGTCTATTTAAATTGGATGTTGGTGTGTGTCTATTTAAATTGGATGTTGGTGTGTGTCTATTTAAATTGGATGTTGGTGTGTGTGCTCCAGTGGTTTTTATATTGCCTTTAGAATGAAATCATAAATCATAACTCTTTACTCTGGTAACCCAGAAGTCTCTGCGATGCTCTTTCTCTGGGTTTCTCTCCATCTGCCTCTGTCTCTTCCCCACCCTTCCTCTCCCCTTCAGGGTCACAGAGCCTTTGTGCGTGATACAATTATCATGCATATAATAGTAATTAAAAAGCTGTCCATTTATGGATTGCCCACTGTGCCCAATGTCGTGCTAGGTACCTTGAGTGCATGCTGTTATTTAATATCCACAGCCTCTCTAACGCGTTTACCTGTCCCTATTTTACAGAGAAGGGGGACACTGAGAAGCATGCCCGAAGTCTCACGAGTAGTAAGTGGCTCCACCAGGATCGGAGCCCAGATATGTCTGACTCCCAAATCCATGAGGACAATATTCAGCAGCCATCCTATTAGCAGGCCTTTCTCCTTTCCCTGTCACATTGTTTTGTGGTTGTGTAGCTGTCTTTTCCCTGGACAGTAGGCTGGAGGGGGGCCAGGATCTGATCTGAATGTTTGCTCATCTCCTGAACCTCGCAGAGTGCTTGCACACATTAGGTAATCACGTGGCATTTGTCGAAAGCATCCGTGTGCCAGGCACTTGCTGAGTCTTGGAGTCGAGGCTAAGGTCGGGGTGGACCAAACAGTACAGTTAGTGTCTCGTGGTGCCTGTGCTCTGTAGTAGGGGAGATAGCCTCATGCTGTAGTTACAGCTGTGGTAGGGCTGTGGAGGGTGCTGGGGAACATGTGAGTGGGGTAGGGGGCGGTAAGAGTGGCCTTGGGCAGGAACCACAGAGAGGCATTTGGCCTGTGACACATAGGAAATGGGAGTCTCTTGGAAGCATCAGCTTTGTCTCCCTGACTCCCTGTGGAGTTGTGCTTTGGCACTTGTCTGTGCTCCTTGGCCAGTAATGGAATAGATTGATCCTTCCCATCCTTGGTGCTTAGAAAAACTCAGCCCAGCACTACAGCCATCTTTGTACCCCATGGTAACAAATTGTCCCTCCGTCCCTTTGTCAGGCTGCCCTGCCAGGCTGCATATTGTTACCCTAGCCCCCCTCCCCCCTCCTGCCCCCACAACCAACTCCCAGGACGCGTCACCATTCCTTGACTTGTGCTTCGGGTTCCACCAATGCCGTGGCCTGGTGGAACAACTGAATGGGAGCTTGATGTTTCCTCAGTTCCTAGAAATAGGTAGACACTTTTTATTGTTCACTTCTGGAGAAGGAAGGGGAGTAGTTTTATTCATTTTTAAGGAGACTGATAGCTTCAGTTTGCTGGGAACTTGCAATGTGCCGTACACTGAACACACACTGTGTTATGCGCTTTACGCTCACAAAACGCTTTGGGGCAACCCCATTCCAAAGATTGAGACACTGCGGTGTTATGAGGTTAATTTGTCCAAAGTCCCACAGCGCTCACTGCATAAAAACTGGACTGTGATGCCTTCTAGAGGGCTCTGGTGTTCCCCATCAAGCCTCTAGCCTCCAACCTGGAGGAGAAAAGTTTCCAATGACAGCCACTTGAGCTACGATACTAGGCTTACCGTTGGAGTCAAGGCCAAATGCACCTGCCTGTAGGGTGGGGATGGCGTGGGGAGGGAATGGGTCCTCTGCTGCATGTATGTTTCACCAACTGGTGATTAAAAAAGGGGGGCACATGGCCCAGCACGGTGGCACACGCCTGTAATCCCAGCACTTTGGGAGGCTGAGGTGGGAGGATTGCTTGAACCCAGGAGTCTACCCAGTAGGCAGCATGGCAAAACTGCATCTCTACAAAAAATACAAAACAAAATTAGCTGGGCCTGGTGGAGCACACCTCCCAGCTACTCAGGAGGCTGAGGTAGGAGGATCACTTGAGCCTGAGAGGTTGAGGCTGCAGTGAGCCGTGATCACACTACTACACTGCAGCCTGGGTGACAGAGCAAGACCCCGTCTAAAAAAAAAAAAAAAACAGGGGGAGGCACAACCCTCGCAGAGCACCCTGGCGCCCACCCCCTACTGAACATCATCAACTCTAAGAGCCCATTTCGAAGTCCGTCACCCACATTCAGCTGTTTTTCTGGAAAATTTCTACCATAGAGGCTTTTCCTGAGCCTGCCAGATTGAGAATAGGTCCCCGGGATGGGAGGCATCACTGAAGAAGAAACTGCAAGTGCTCGTCATTGCCTGAAAACAGAATCGGTTTCTTTTCACAAGCACCTACAAAGACTATTTTGACAGTTCTCTTCAGACCTGTCGTGGGCTGACTCTCACTCCCTCTGCCCTGCAGGTGCTGGGCTCCTGCGGCTGGATCTACTGTTCTCCATTCTTTCCCTGCCCTCAAGTGTCAGAAATGGGAGAGGAAAGTTGGGTATTTAATATTCTTTGATGGAGTTTATAAGTATCCCAATTAGTGATTTTCCGGGATATTAAGAATTCTGTGCCTCATCTCACGCTGCCTTTCCGAGTTCTATAAACACAAAGGCATGAATTCTTGACGGATTCTGGCTTTCTGATTTATTTTCCCCCAAGGTACTGAATCAAGGAATGTAAGTCATTTACCTTCTCCAGGCATCCTCCTCTTCTTCCCTGGAGAATGTTGTGAAGCCTTTCTCTTTTTTCCTTCCACTCTGAACCCTTTCAAGGACCAAGGTCTGTGCTGCAGTGATCCAGAACTTTGCCCCTAGAAGTTGCTTTCTCTCCTAGCTGGGAGGGCAGAGCCCTGCTTTCAGTAGGGCTCCCAGGACAAGGCTGTGTGTAGTAAACGTCTGTCTGTTGTGGTTTGTTCCAGAGCTGGTGATGCTGCTGGAGTGGTGGTCGGGCACGGAATGCACCATCTTCACGGACCCGCGCGCCTACCCCAAGTATGGGAAGGAAAATGCCATCGTGGTTCTCAACCACAAGTTTGAAATTGACTTTCTCTGTGGCTGGAGCCTGTCCGAACGCTTTGGGCTCTTAGGGGTAAGTCGGAAGTACATTCATCCCTGCTTCACACATTTCTCTGGTTCAGCCCCACCACTTGTCCTTTTGCTCCTGGTCGTTCGGAACTTGCAGAAGAATCAACAGAGTTTCTACTTGATGAAATGGTCCTAATAAACTGCTTTTTATTCTTGCGTGGAGTCAGGCTTAACAGCTTCTTATGGGCAATCATAGGAGGTACTCGACAATTGCTACCTGCCAGCCATTTTACATGCGATTCATTTGTTTAATCCTTACAGCAACATGTATAGATGATGTGCCACACTCCATTTTTTAAAAACTAAGTCATATAGAGCTTAATATTCGGCTCAGAGCCACACAACTGTAATTAGATTTGGATTTCACTCCCATCCATAATTCTTCATTCCACGCTCTGCTGCCTCCTTGGCTAACAGGCAGACATCACCTCTGCATTTTGATCCTTGAAGGCTTAAGAACTTTGATTCCCTAAGTGAGAGAGTGAGCTGCAAAATTCAGAATTATTCTGAAATTCTGTTTTTTCCCCCGACTAGTTTGACTTCTTGCACGTAGCTTGCGTGCCTTTGGAACAGGGTCTCTTCAGTTGGCTTTTGTCATCTGTAACACACTGCAGCGTGTAGCGGTTGAGCCTGTGTCACGTAGCTGTATCAAAGCCATCTGCGGCTCTCAGCTATTCCAGTAGGAATCACCGTGTCCATTGGTCCGGGGCCAGGAGAGGTCCTAAGAGTTTGCTCCAGAACTTGGAGATGAGGTTTTGCACCTGGGAACAATGCCCTGTAGATAGATAAGGGGGCTGCTGAAATCACCTTGTTTTTTGGTATCCCCTGAAGACAAAATCGTGATGTTTAGAATACAGAAGATTTGAGATAGGGGCTATGAGGCCATGGAGGACACAGTGGACTAGAAAGTTCATTGGGTCTGGTTCCTGGAGGCAGATGAAGAGAGCCTCCTGGTCACTGCTTCTCCTTTTGTGTTTCTATTTATTCTCCCAGGGCTAACTTGATATCTGCCTGTGTGTACACATGTGTGTGTGTGCGCGTGCGCGCAAATATATTTCTAGGAACAAGAGCAAACATTCTAGTAACTACTATTCTCTGATGTGGAGAACTTGGGCAGAGATCTGAGTTACGGCTCTGTGGATTTATTCTCTCTGACGAGAGATCACCCCTTAGAATGTCATGGTCCTAACCCCGTCATGGATCCCAGGGGTGAATGGCAGGGTTCTTCTCCCGTCAGGAGGAAGGGTATGGGGTGCCGGTGTGTCTTGACTGTCAGGTCACCTGTCTTACCACCTTTACAGCTAGGCTTTCTGAGGTGCCAGCGTCTCCTGGAATTCAAACTGTAGTTTAGAGGCAGCTGGTGATTTTCCAGGCTTTGTAAGTACCTTCTGGTAGTGTTCATGCTTAGAATGTGGAAACATTCATAATTCGTGGACCGGGAGTCTCTGAGGTAAAACAGAAAGCCTGTTGAACTTGGGGGTGCCTTCCAATTGCTGCTTGCCCCTTGGTGGTGTTACGCCCACGAGCTCACTCCGTGTGCTGTTCACTTTATTTCTGTAATTTCTAATTCTTAGGATATTATTATCCACATTTTATAAATAAATCCCCAGAGCCTCAGTTTGGCTGAGTGATTTGCCCGAGGACAATGGCTCCTAAGTCTACTTTCAAAGCTTCTGCTCTTTCCCCTGGAAGATGTTGGGGGCACAAAAACAGGGGCCCTGGGGCCCAAGACCTGCTCCAGAAACAGGGCCCTGACCATCCTAAAACCACCGAGACCAGCTGCAGTCAGGACCAGGCTTCTAACACCTTCCTGGCTTGTGATGTGCGAAGGCCTCACTCTGAGAGGGGCGAGTCACCCGCACCTTCCTGGGGTTGGGGATGGCGTTGCAGGAGCTGGCAGAGCAGGGCTATGCAAGAGATGCGGGAGCAGCACCCAGATGCCCAGCACTAGCAGGCACGGGGACAGGCACAGATGAGGGAGAAGGTGAGCCCCGCAACACATGCAGGGAGGGACCCAGGCCCAGAGAGGGAGGGGGGGTAGCCCAGAGACTGGGAGAGACTTTCATGGAGTGGGAATTGAATCTCAGCACCATTTAGAGTTTTACTCCCAAAGGCTTCTGAATCCGTGATCACTTTACAACTCTGAGCATAAGGGTGGGAGCGCTGATGCCGGAAAGCAAGTCAACAGCGCGCCCGTCCCACCTGCAGCCTGGGGACCACACCTTTCCACCCTTCATTTCGTCAGTGATACTGTATTTATAGGACTTCACTCATGACTATCAACAGCCAAACAACTACTGCTGTGTGTCAGGGGGTCTGCGCCCTGCCACTGATGGTGGAAACTATGCTTAGGATTAGAGTCTTTGGGGGCTCCACTTACAGGTGAAATAGGCAGGTCTGGGAGCCTGGGGCCAGGGCAGTGCCTCTTCTGTTCTCGCTGGAAGTTTGGGAGCCTTGCTTAGTGGGGGCCTTGGGGTTTCTGGATTCTTGCTAAAATGCTCCCTTAAGCCCTGAGTCCTCTCTTCTCCAAACACCACAGAAACAGCCAGTGCCATTGCTGTGCACATTCTCACAAAGCAAGGTGCTACACAGAGCAGGCACCAGGAGAGGACAGAGTGGGGCAGGCACATGGCAGGCGCTGGCCAGGGCGGATGGGAGCTGCCGGCCTGTACCCTCCCAGGGAACCCCCTCCCCACATCACAGGGAACAGCTTTGCCAGCTACTGGAGAGCTGTGGCCCAGGTGGACACATGACGGTGGGTTAGATGGCTGGTTCTCATCTCTGCCAACCTGGAAGGGGTAAGGAACAGCATTGCCTTATATTCATTGTTCAACAGCGTCTTTTGTGTTCAATGACCTTCAGAAAAAAAAAAAAAAGAAAAAAGAAAAACCTCATTCATCTCTCTGTTTTTTCTTAAATAATACATGATGTTGAGATCCTTTTGGAGTCTGTGGAATTTGCTTTTTAAAGAAGAAAGGAACAGAAGAAGGTTCCTGGCCAGGCATATTTCATCCTCACCTATCACAGCCCAAGAGGAAATGAGTTTAAATTGAAGTCAATGAAATTTGCAGAAATTCGTGAAAGTGGCATTTTAAAATGTAAAATTGGTCTTTTGGGGGAAAGTAACGGAATTGTCTTTTTAACAAAGAGGCTTTCAACCTTTTAAATGTACTCAAGATCCCATGTGGCCACTGCTCACTGCAGTGCCTGTCCCCAGAGGCTCTGGTTCTCCTGGGAGCCGGCGCTTCCTGGCGTGTGCCAGGGCTCTGAAGGCTTTGGTTGATCTTGGAGTCACACGCTGAACCTTTCCTCCCTGGAGATGAGAGTGACACGCGGTCAGCTGGGGCACAGGTCACGAAGGTGCCCGACCAACCGTGGTGTGCAAGCGCAGGTCAGGTTCCCGAGGCTTCATGTCCCCGTTTGCTTATTGTTTTCCCTTAGCAGGCCCCGGCTGGTTACATAAGAGCATGATCGTTCAGTCTCCGGGCAGTGCCAGGCCCTGGCAAGCAGGCCATGAGCGGTAGCTATTATTCTATTAGCAATATTTATCTGCCGGGCCAACTGAGATATTTGTCTTCAGATGCTTAAAGAAGCCATGTGGGTTAGCTATCCATGGCAGCGTGATGAGACTCAAAACACAGCGGCTTAAAACAACAAGCGTGTCATAAAGATCCCCTGCCTGTGTGGTCAGGAATCCAGGTGCAGCTGAGCGGGGGACCTGGCAGCACCTCTCAGGAGGGGCCTGTGTGTGATCTGCCTCCAAGCTCGCTCACGGGTTTGTTGCCCGGCCTCCATCCCTCGCCACACAGGCTTGTTTTAAAACACAGGGCTTCCCGGAACATGGCAGCTGCGCCCCTGAGGGTGAGCCATGCAAGAGAGAGTGAGCGGGCACCCGGGCAGCTGCCGTGAAGCTTCTGTAAGCGGGGCCCGGGAGAGACCTGCCATCCCTTCTATCCAGACTGTTTGTTGGAAGTGGATCAGTAAGCACAGCCCATGCCTCAGGGATGTGGGGTGGGGGGCACAGGTGCATGGATGCCAGGAGGCCGGGATCACAGGGCCCTTTGGCGGCTGCCCACCCCACGGTGACATGACGTTTGGTCTGAGACCTTCCTTTGCCCTCTTAGTAAACATGTAATACAGCTGGGCCTGAACACAGATCGAAATGTTACATTTCTGGCCTGGCACAGTGGCCCAGGCCTGTAATTCCAGTTGTTTGGAAGGCCAAGATGGGAGGATGACTTGAAGCCAGAAATTCGAGACCAGTCTGGGCAGCATAGTGAGATCCCCGTCTCTATAAACATAAGTCAGTAAATAAAACAAATGAAAAACAGCAGCATTGCATTTCTTTGCACAGAGAAAGGTGAGGAGGGGAGAGTGGATTTATCCCTCCTAGGCAGAGGGCCTACGTGTGAGGGTGCCCATGAAGCCCTGTACTGCCTCTTTAAACAGAAGGATTTTCGATGATGACAATGATAGCAGTTGATATACCTTCAAAATCCGTGTCCAGCGAGTGTTGATTGTGTGTGGTTTCTCCAGGAGACCATGTTCATGCAGCACAGCATTGTTTCACCCGCCTTTGCCCCAGCTTCCTACACATGCGCTTGTCAAGTGCCCTTTGGCTGAAGAGAAGTTAGAAGTTTCCACATATGGAGGGGTGTTTGCGGCAGATACGCCCACCGCCATGGTTTTGTCAGTTCTGTAGGGTGGTCTTGCACCCTCTTCACTGCTGGCATCACCTGAGTGTATGGCAGATGCCCTCGGCTTCCCCCATCATGCGAGTTCATCCTCAGCTGTGCAGGCAGCAGGAGTTGGCAGGGATGCCACCCTCTGCCTCTTACCATTCACTGGTTTGGCAGGTGTGCTGGGATCTGGAATCACACGGATGAGGAACCCGATAATGGTGATGACCGAGGTAGCCAGGTGAACCACTGGCCAGGGCAAGTAGTGGGCAGCTCACGGGACTATGGCTGCCCCGTGGGTTCATACCGATTACCATCCTGGAGGTGGAAGCGCATGCTGGCCTGTAAAAGTCCAGTCCCACGATGGACACACCGGGGTCTTCTTCTTTGTTGACCAGCATCCTCTGGCAGTGTCTTTAACAAGCCAGAGTCTGATCCCACCAATCATAAAGTCAGGGTTGCTTAAAGCATGGGGCTTCTTCCTCCTCTGTGCGCAGCCTCAGTAAACGGTCGCGGCCTGTGCAGTCTGCTGTACACCGACTCAGTATCATCCCATGAACCGCCCCCTTTTCTCACTCCCACCTGCTGTGTGCATAGGGCCCTCTGATGCCCCCTCCGCCTGTGCTTCCTGCAGCTGTTCAGCAAGCACCTGTTGGCTACAGAGTGCTGGGCAAGGCCAATCGCTCCTATTACGTTCTGTCCTGGGAACATCCTGTTTTCCCACCTGCCCCTGTACTGCTTCTGCTCTGTCTTCCCATCTGCAGCGCTAACACCATCCCACAAGGGCTGGGCTGCCTGTTCAGAAGAGAAACTGGGAAGGGGCCATGAGGACCTGTGTCCAGGCAGGGTGGACGAGGGCTTTGCGCAGGGAGCTCCTCTCCCATCTTTGTGTCCTGACAGCCGTGACCATGGCCCCTCAAAGCAGAGCCAGGAGTGATCAGTATCCTGCTGGTTCAAGCCTCCATGTTCGTCCTCCGAATTGTCCTCTTCTCTCTGCACATCTGCATGCCTGTCAAACCCAGAATAGTCTGGGGCCTGGTAAACGGGGGGAGGTTGGCTGGAGGAGGCCAATTAGGAGTGCAAAAGCCCCACGTACTCTGCCCCACATGGATAGAGGATAAGTCTCTAATTCCAGCCCGAGGTGAATTCTTAGAGAGTGCTTTCATTTCGTGTTTGCTGTATGCATTTCCCCTGCGGCTGTGACTAATTGTGGAACAGCGTTCATTTTGTTTTGAGACTCTCTTGAGAATTTTCTGGCAGTGTAAGGTCTACACCATTTTCCTCTCAGCATCAGAGAAGGCAGAAAGCAAGAGAAAGGAATGCAGTGTGAGCAAGGCCAGGCACACTTGTGCTACCGCAGTTGGCAAAAATGGAGTCTATAATCCCAGCACTTTGTCAGGAGTTCGAGACCAGCCTGGCCAACATGATGAAACCTTGTCTCTACTAAAAACACAAAACAAACAAACAAAAAAATTAGCTGGGTGTGGTGGCGGGTGCCTGTAATCCCAGTGACTTCAGAGGCTGAGGCGGGAGAATCGCTTGAACCCAGGAAGTGGAGGTTGCAATGAGCCGAGATTGCACCACTGCACTCCAGCCTAGGCAACAGAGCAAGACTCCATCTCAGAAAAAAAAAAAAAAAAAAAAAAAAAGGCTGGGTATGGTGGCTCACACCTGTAATCCCAGCACTTTGGGAGGCCGAGGTGGGTGGATCACCTGAAGAAGATCAGGAGTTCGAGGGCAGACTAGCCAACATGGTGAAACCCCGTGGCTCTACTAAAAACACAAAAAATTAACCAAGCCAGGCATGGTGGCGGCCGCCTATAATCCCAGCCACTTGGGAGGCTGAGGCAGGAGAATCGCTTGAGGGAGGCAGAGATGGTAGTGAGCTGAGATCGCGCCATTGTACTCCAGCCTGGGCAATAAGAGTGAAACTTCGTCTCAAAAAAAAAAAGCCTCTCACCTTTTGATGAACATACACACATACATGCATGTGTGCACAGAAACTGGTTCATTATTTTGAGCTCCAGTCTTTTCTGCATTTTGCTATAACTTGGGACAGGTTTCGGAGATTCCAGGCCCATACCATCCTCTCTTGCGCATACCTTCGTGTCAGAAGGGGTCTGTACAACAACTTACTGGCAGAGTTTAGTGGCCGAAATGGAACACAGAAACTGAAAGCTTTCTGCTTCTCCCTTCCGTCTAGACTCTCGGCACCTCAAGGCCACAGGTAATCCTAACCAGCATTGTGTTCTCAGCACCTGCAGAGTGCCTGGCATAAGGGGCTTCTTAATCAATACCTTTGCACAGACAGAGCAGCCTTGGGTTGAAGATTCCACTTCGATGAGCTTACGCACCATACTTTAGAATGGAGGCTGTGCTATGTGGGACTCATGAGGACTCTGGAGCGATAGGGCTGGATGGCGTGTCTGGGGCTCCAGGGAACTGAAACATTTGCTACAGTGTCCCCAGCTGGTAGTCGAGAAAACAGTCAAAGGACTCAAAGGCAGGCTGTTTAGCCTGCTTTATTGTTAAGGGACATCTAACCTGTTTTCAAAGTTCCGCTTAAGAGACCTCATTTTATATATTTAGTAGAAATAAACGACATTGGCTCATTTGACTAACTGGTAACCCTACTGGGAAACCTTCAGCAATGACTGGACGTTTGCAAACAAAGCTGGCCACAGAGCCGCAGCCCCTGAGGGGTTCCTTGCTGGTGTTAGTGGGGGTGGAAGCTGTACAGGAGCAGGACACCCTGCCGCTCCCAGCCATACTGCATGCAGCACCAGGGTTTGGAATCTTCATCTGAAGCCTTGGTGAATAGCCATTTTGGAGAAAACCTTAACTAGAATGGCCTCATTCTGATCCGTTTTCACCCCAGAGGCTGTGGAGCTTCTGAAAGTCAGGGTCGGAGTAGCGGGTCTCAGGCCCTCTCTGCATCAGCTCTTCCCAATGCCCAGGGTCTCTGCAAGGGCTGGCCCACTTGCCAGAGTTGCAGACCAGGTCCTGGGGCTGGCTGTGTCCCCGAGCTGTGGGGGTCCTCAGGATGGGTCAAGCAGCTACCCTAAGACAACTCTCCTTTTCACTGTCTCTCTCCATAGTGGGTTACTCCATCTGAAAATTTTGGATTGTCTAAATATGCTTGTATCTAGACAGATCTGTTGATAAATCTAACTCATCAGTAAATCCTTTCAGGTTGGCCTCTGAAATAAATCCAGCATTGGTGAAATTGGTATATTTTCTTGTACACTCTCTCTGAAAGCTGTTGGCATCACACATGGAAGCCTCTGAGTGGCCTGGGAAAGCCATGACAGTTACAGCATATTGCACCTTTTGCCTGGGGAACTGTCTGTATGTCGTAATAGTAGTTTCTAGTCTGTTTGTCATAAATGAGTTAACTTGGGCAACTCTCTGTGCACGGGGACTATTCAGTTGTGCTTAAATAAATGTAATCTATTGTTGTTACTATGACGCTACAGCATGGCTTAGAAAATGGGTTGAATAAGGAGGTGTTCAGACACTGCTTGCTCTGTGATAATATAATAGCTACGAGTTATTCAACGCCCATGTCAGAGTTCAGAGTCTGAACTCTGTGCTTTTGTAGCTGTTTCCATACATCATTCAGTCTTTACAGGGACACCAGGGGATATGTGTTTTCTTCCTCGTCACACAGAGGGGAAACAGAAGCTCAGGAAGGCTGGGTGTCTTGAGCATAGTCACACAGCCGGGTCATGGTACAGCCTGGTTAGAAACAGGACTGTCTCATTCCAGAGCTTTTCTTTCATGCAGCCCTGCCAGGGAAAGGGTATTGAGTGACATTTCTTCAGTTTGAAGAAGTAAAAGCTTCTACCTTAATATTTTAACATGTTTCCTACCAAACATAATTAGCATCAAAACTAGGCGTATTGATAACATCCAAAATTTTAAGGCTGAAGGATGGATTAAGTCAGTATAAAGAAAGTTATTTCTCTTCTGTTCCTTTTGATCACCAAAAACACTTGTAATCCCAGCACTTTAGGAGGCCGAGGCAGGCAGATCACCTGAGGTCAGGAGTTAGAGACTAGCCTGGCCAACATGGTAAAACCCCATCTGTTCAAAAAATACTAAAATTAGCCAGGTGTGGTGGCAGGCACCGGTAATACCAGCTACTCAGGAAGTTGAGACAGGAGAATCACTTGAACCCGGGAGGCTGAGGTGGCAGTGAGCCAAGACTGTACCATTGTCCTCCAGCTTGGGTGACAAGAGCAAAACTCCATCTAAAAAGAAAACAAACAAACAAAGAAAAACAAAAAAGCCAAAACTGTTTCTGACCCAGAGCCTCAGTTATGTTCCCAAAGCAGATGGTGAAAGCACGCTGATGTCAACGCTCTCTTAAAAATGACATGGTTACAGGAATACTGTGAAATATGTTTATAATAAAAACTGGAAAATCTAACAAAATAAAAATCACTTATAAATGACTGTCCAGCAACAACTACTGTTATTTTTCTCTGCTTTACTTTTTTCATAAAGTTATAATCATGCTATAGACTCACCTTTGTTCCAGATCTTTTAAAAATTTAGTATTTTACCATAAATGATTGCCTAGCCATTACACACTCATAGAAAACAAGTTTTAGTGGCTCTAAATCAGGGGTTGGCAAATGTTATCTGGAATGGGCCAGAGAATGAATAGTTTAGGCTTTGTGGATCATAGCGTGTCTGTCACAAAACACTCCTGTGTGTAGCGTGAAGGCAGCTGCAGACAAGAGGCACATGAGCAAGAGGCTGTGTGGCCACAGGACGTCACTTACAGAAGCAGCAGAGGAGCCAGCTTGTCCCGAGGGCAGCTGCTTGCTGACTCCTCTGTAGTGTTGTACAAGATATGGTACACACCATAACCCACGGGACGCATCTACTGTGGGGCATCTAAACAGTTTTTGGTGATCTAACAGGGATGGAAATAGAGACTCCCATCCCAGGTGACCGTCTGTGGGTCTAGATACCCGCATCACTGTCAAAGTTATCGTTTCCATTTAGCAGCAGGTCGTCAGAGGCCAACCACTAGGGCCCACTATAGCACTGTGGACAGGAAATACCCCTGACAGTGCTTTTCCCCGGCAGAAGCCATGATTGGCTGCAAGGGACCACTCACCTTCCCAGGGCCAACAGCTGCTGCTTTAGTCTGCGGCCCCCTCCTGGCTGCAGAACCAATCGTCATTTACAGCTCCTTCAGACTGTCGCATGTTTGGAATGAGTTCAGGTAAATATAATTTTAAAAAATATCATGGGCCGGGTGCAGTGGCTCAAGCCTGTAATCCCAGCACTTTGGGAGGCCGAGACGGGCGGATCACGAGGTCAGGAGATCGAGACCATCCTGGAGAACATGGTGAAACCCCGTGTCTACTAAAAATAATACAAAAAACTAGATGGGTGAGGTGGCGGGCGCCTGTAGTCCCAGCTACTCAGGAGGCTGAGGCAGGAGAATGGCGTAAACCCGGGAGGCGGAGCTTGCAGTGAGCTGAGATCCGGCCACTGCACTCCAGCCTGGGCAACAGAGCGAGACTCTGTCTCAAAAAAAAAAAATATATATATCATGGGCATAGCACACAGTAAGCCCTCACACCTGCACCGGTGAGTTCACCCACCCATGGGGATGGTCCCAGAGTCCGATTTTATGGCTGAGTTCTCTTGGACAGAATCTGCATGTTGGACTTGTGTGAAAAACCAACTCCATCAGAAAATGGAGATGCTAAACTTGCAAGGTATCTGCCTTTTCTACTCCAAGTGAGGGAAGAAGTGTCTTGTTTTTTTAAAGTAGGGTAGCAGTTGGCTGTTCAGACCTTTTTCTGTTCTGCCAGTAGGTTGGGGGACACGGCTTGCTGACCCTGTGCTGAGCTGGAGCTGTGGAGAGGCATGGGTGTAACGGGGAGTAGAGGAGAGAGGGCTGTGTTGAAGCCAGGGCTCTCTGCGCTGTGCGCATCCTAGGTTTTGGGCTGCCCTGACGGCTCACATCCCGGGCTTAGTCATCGACCCATTGATCAAGGAGCATCTTGGTCAGTTCCAAAATTAAGGTGAAAAGATAAACATCCATCAGATAAAAAGCAGTTTTTGTGTCTTCGCTGCCCCGTCCACCCCACTGAAGCCCTGGTCTTCCTCAGTGTAGGGGTCTGATGTAGTGGACGCCTGGCTGGGGAGGGCCACACCAAGCCCTGGGGACCCAGGACTGCCCTGAGAATCCCCAGAGGGGACCTGTTGGGGCCTCGCTCGCGCACCTGCGTCAGCCCCAAGAAGGTCTCTGGCAGGTGCTTCTGCCCCGTCTCAGCCTCAAGGACATGCTGGCAGCGGGTGTGGAGGGCACCGAGCACATCTCCTGGTCTGGGTTTTACTTCCAGCTTGGACCAGCTGTGCCTGGAGATCCCACTGGGCTCTGCAGCCTGCTCTATGAGCGGAGACTCCTGTTTGCCTCAACTGCAGAGCTCAGCAGAGTAGGTCGAGCTGTCTCGGAAAAATCAGATTCAAATGAATCTTTGGCCAACAACTGTTCAAGAAGGATGTTAACCTCACGCCCAGGAATGCTACATTTTCTAGCATTTGACATTTTCAGCGATCAAGAATTACTATATTTTGTAATGTCACAAAACTCAATGAGATCCGCAGAAAAGAGGTACATAAATTAGTGTCACACAGCTGCACGGTAGGCTTAGCGAGTGCATGGTGGTGATCACCTAGAAACCCTTTGGATGGTGGTGGGAGCATTGTCAGGACCCTGAATATCCATGACTACTTGCTGCTGCCTTCTTGACTCCTGCCGTCCGTGCTGAGAACCAGGGTCCCCTTGCCTCCTGCCCCCACACTGGCAGGGTGAGCACAACCTGGACCTCTAGCTGAAGGGTGGGGAGGGCATCAGGGTCTATGGCCTCGACAACATGTGTTCTGGGACTGGCCTGAGGCATCTGGTGTGAATGTCCCCTCCTCTTTTTCTACTTCAGTCTCCAACAGCCCCAGGAGGTGGCTCTGACGTCTCCTTCATGGGCACCTGGGCTCCCTCCTCTGTTTCAGGGCTCCAAGGTCCTGGCCAAGAAAGAGCTGGCCTACGTTCCAATTATCGGCTGGATGTGGTACTTCACCGAGATGGTCTTCTGTTCGCGCAAGTGGGAGCAGGATCGCAAGACAGTTGCCACCAGTTTGCAGCACCTCCGGGACTACCCTGAGAAATATTTTGTACGTAGGCACCACAGCAGCTGTGTCCCAAGGGCTCCTGCAGGACTGTGACCGTGGGACCCCCTGTGACTTCCACAGGACATGTGACTGTGGGGCTGTGTGTGACCCCAGGGCTATATGTGACCATGGGGCCATATGTGACCATGGGGCCACATATATATGACCCCAGGGCTGGGTGTGACCCCAGGGCTGTGTGTGACTGTAGGGTTGTGTGTGACCGTAGGGCTGTGTGACCGTAGGGCTGTGTGTGACCCCAGGGTTGTGTGTGACCGTAGGGCTGTGTGTGACCCCAGGGCTGTGTGTGACCGTAGGGCTGTGTGTAACCGTAGGGCTGTGTGTGACCCCAGGGCTGTGTGTGATCTCAGGGCTGTATGTGACCCTGGGGCTATGTGTGATCATGTGGCTATGTGTGACTGTGGGGCCATATGTGAACTAGGGGTTGTGTGTGATCCCAGGACTGTGTGTGACCCTGGGGCCGCGTGTGACTGTGGGGCTGTGTGTGACTCCTGCCTCCTTCCTTCAGTTCCTGATCCACTGTGAGGGCACGCGCTTCACGGAGAAGAAGCATGAGATCAGCATGCAGGTGGCCCGGGCCAAGGGGCTGCCCCACCTCAAGCACCACCTGTTGCCGCGAACCAAGGGCTTTGCCATCACCGTGAGGAGCTTGAGAAATGTAGGTAAGGAGGAGTGTGTGGTCCTGGGTCCCCGCGGCCGCGAGGAAGACAAACCCCAGCTCCGGATGGGCAGAGCCTGCTTCCTGCCAGCACTTCCCGGCTGACTGGAGGCTCGGAGCTCGGAGTGGCTGCTCACGTCTGGTCTCTGGGACTGGGAACTAAGGACAAATGGCCCCTACACCCCTGGCTGGCACCTGGGGTGGGCCTGTGCCTGCTTTTCCTGGAGTGCCCGGGCCAGCACTGCCCTCTGCTGTGCAAATGTGCTGGGTGCCTGGATGGTCCATGGGGTAACCTGGGTCCAGGCCTGCAGGCCCAAGACAGCACAGTTGGGTTTAGGGCCATTTCCTGCCCACCCATTGGAATCACCTGAACTCTGACCTTGTGGTCTGTCGCAGCTGACCTCGGAGTCTGGCACCCTAAATGGCCATTGATAAGAAGGAAATAGCAACAACTTGCCTCTGGCCTCTTGTCATGCTTTTGTCTTCTTTTTGACCCTTCTGTCTCCAGTTCAGAAACACCCTCTGTCTCCTTCTGCACAGCCAGCCTCCCCACACCCCTGCAGTCCCTTGGCCCTTTCCCTGGGCTGCAGGCCTGGGGGGCAGCTTCCTGTGCTCCTTCTCAGGCAAAGCACTTCAGGCGAAGCCGGCTCCTTCCTGGAGGGAGCTGGAGCCCAGCTGAATGCGGCTCTTGGCCCCATGCTGCTGCCTTCCTCGGCCTTATCCTCTTGTCTCCTCTCCTCCTTCTGAGGCAAAGGGCGGGGGGCTGTGAATTCCTCCCCGGGCCTGCATCAGGGGCCCCTTGGTTTCTCCAGCCCTGACCGACCCCCGATTAGGACCTCTGGAGCAACAGGGTTGGTGAATCGGGACCTCTAAAAGTCCCCAGGTGACCCACTGGCTGAAGCGGTGGTTTAAGGCCCCGGGCAGCACTGCCTGCTGGCCTCTGCTGCCTGTTTAACATACCCCCGCATACCCAGGCCAGCACCAGCCCTGCTTCCTTCTGGGGCTGCAGGAACCCAGGCCAGGCGGGCTGTGCCCCTGGCCCCCTCTCCCCTCTGTGTGCCTGCCCTGCCCTTAGCCCTGTTAACCAGTTTCTTCTTCTCCACATTCTTCCCTTGCTCCCTCATACCCCTTCTCCTGGCCACCAGCGTTCCTTGATGACCTCTATTGACACAGTGCCCTGCACGCCACACACGGTGTCACCTTCAATCCCCACAACATCCTGGCAGCAGCTCTTACTCCCAGAGAGAAGAGAGAAAAGCAGGCTCTGGAGTCTCGGCAGCAAACTCGGGCCTGCAGAACTGAGGGCCCACCAGGCCAGCCGCCTCCGAGCTCCTTCCCCTCTGCCCAGCCTCTTAGAAGGTCGGTGGCACAGAGGGGCACCAGCTGCCTACATGTGTCTTTTGCTCTGGGCTCAGCCCAAGGGTCAGAATTAGCCTGCCCCCTGCAGTCCCTGCCTCCACACCAACCCCGGGCCCCAGGGCCAAGGATGCTCCCATTGCTTGACCCCTGCTCCACCTCCCAGGCTGCTGCACTCTGCACTGTCCAGCAGTGTCAAGACCCTGGGGGCTCCCTGATCAGGAGGCCTCACTGAATCCTGTTTCCTCTGCTGACCAGCTGTGTGACTCTGGGCAAGTGAACTTACCTCTCGGGTCCTAAGTTTGCTGTGAGTTCTGCAAAATCTGTTAGGGTTGCAGGAGGATTAAATGAGAAAAGCTGGATAAAGAGCTCAGCATCCTACCTGGCACATGATAAACATTTGACCAAAGGCTGCTGCTGGAGGCCTCTGCCTGCCACTGCACGTCTCACTTTCTGCCCCTGGTGGGGTTGCCCAGCTTGCAGGGCTACGTGTCCCTATCCTGATCCGTCCCCTCTGGGTTGGACCAGCATGGCTCCCTGACTGAGCTTTGCCTCAGTTTTGCCTCGCAAGGCCGTCCAGCTCTATCCTGTTCATCGCGGAGTTAACAAGGCTCTCTCCAATAATAGCCACCACCGGTCTCAGGCGCGTCTGACATGCCAGGCCCTGTATGCACCATACATGTAGGATGTCCTCACGGGACTCAGGAAGGTAGATTCCTTTTTCTTTTTGCTTTCAGTTCACAGAGAAGGACATTGGGGCTCAGAGAAGTTAAGGAGCGGGTGCAGTGTGACTCAGCCAGTACCTGGCGAGCTGGGATTTGCTCCTGGCTGGCGGGGGCCGGCAGCCGCTGCTCTCACTCCTTCCGACGCACCTTGCAGTTAGAATCAGGCTGGCTCTCCTTTCAAGACGCTTTTTTTGAGGTTTTGCTTTGGAAAATGAGATAGTTGTACAAGTCACTGATTTTTAGGCGGCTCTTTGGGGAACCCATGGGTTCTCCCCACCTTTGCTTAACCGGAGTCAGCCTCTTCTGTTGTCTTCATGGGCCCCTGTGTGAGCGGGTCGGAGGAAAGGAGGTATCAAAACCGCTGAACTGTGTGAGCTCTGTGGCCCTTTCTTACTGGGAAGCCCTAGGACACTACAGTCATGGTCCACACAGCCTGAACGGCTGTTCCTACAGATACCCGTTGATGCTTTAAAATGACTGAGAAATGTGATAAGCGTCCAGGTTCTCTCCCAGCAGCCCTGACCAGGCAGCTGCTCCTCAGGAGGGCTCAGGAGAACAGTCCCGCCTTCAGCCCCAAGGCGGGGGCGAGTGGTCTCGGGCACTCCGGGCCCTGTTCCCAGGCTCTCCTGCAGGCCATCAGGAGGACCCCTGCCCGCTGGCACAGACAGTGGACCTGCAGACCTCGCACGGTGGTCAGGCAGCAGGTAGAAGAAAACAGATGGTGATTTATTGTTTTTGAATGTTGGTTCCGCATATTCCCAATCAGACCAAGTGCCTTTCCTCCTTCCTGCCATTCTCCCACTCCTGTTATTAATGCACATATGTAAAGCTCCCAGGGAAGTATCTGGCTCATCATTTATTGAACACAAACCATGTACTGGGCCCTGCAGTAAGTGCCTGGCCTCTGTCATCTCAGCAGCTGTGTGACAGAGGCTCCCTTTTCCGGGACAAGACCTAGCCCCAGCTGCCCAAGAGAAGATCCCACCGATGGGAAAAGGTGGCAGCTGCCGGGGTTCCCACCTGTTGCTCCTACCATCTAGTGCTCTTACACTTCAGCAAGTGGCCAGTTTCCACTGTGCATTTATCTCCTCTGTTCCCTCACTCCTTCCGTCCTATATTCTTCCATCCTTTGATCCAAGAAGCTTCAACTGAGTACGATCCAATTCCTTAAGGAGTTTCTCATCAGTATCCTAGGATAATTTGTAGCTATATTATTTTTCTAGGGGAAAATAATGCTCACAGAATGGTTATGCTGCTGTAACTGAGACACTTCCTTAGTTTCCTTTGGAAAAATTTTTCTTATCATCCACACTTGTTTAAATTTTGGTGTTTCTTGACTGAAACGATAGGCTGGGCACATTAGAAAGTTACAAGTCATCATTGTGGCACCTCTAGACCTGACTTTGTAGTACTGCTTTAAAAGTGATCTGGGCTAGGCACAGTGGCTCAATCTGGGCTGGGCACGGTGGCTCACTGTGATCCCAGCATTTTGGGAGGCTGAGGCGGGCGGATCACTTGAGGTCAGGAGTTCAAGACCAGTCTGACCAACAAGGTGAAACCCCATCTCTACTAAAAATACAAAAATTAGCTGAGCGTAGTGGTGGTGCCTGTAACCCCAGCTACTTGGGAGGCTGAGGCAGGAGAATTGTTTGAACCCAGGAGGCAGAGGTTATAGTGAGCCGAGATTGCACCACTGCACTCCAGCCTGGGTGACAGAGTGAGACTCCATCTCCAAATAAATAAATAAATACATAAATAAATAGAAAAAGTGATCTGGCTTCAGCAATGACCCTGTTTTCTATTACTGTGTTCTAGTGGGATTTTATCATTACAAAAGATAATATACATTCAGTGTACAACATGTGGACCATATAGAAAAAAAAAAAAAGAAATCTGACCACACCATTTCTAGATAAGCAGTTAGCCATTTGATTATTGTCTTCCAATGTGTGTATCTACAGAACAAAATTGGGTTCACACGCTATATACTGCTTTGTATTTGTTTTATTTTTTATAGTTTCAGCTGTATATGACTGTACACTCAATTTCAGAAATAATGAAAATCCAACACTGCTGGGAGTCCTAAACGGAAAGAAATACCATGCAGATTTGTATGTTAGGTAAGTTGAACGGTTTCCTTTCCAGAAGAGACAGTGCCTGTTTCAAAGTAAACACATCACAAATGACCTAGAGACTTTCTTCCAGGGATCCCTGGGTCACACTGACTTCTTTGCAGTCTGTTTTGCATTGAACTTGACACATCCTACTGTTGAGAATGATTTGCTGAAGTCTCTTTCCATCCCAGCTCTTTCTGGATCCCCTGTAATCAACTCTTCCGTTTCAGAGAGCTCAGGTTGAACACATGGAAGGCCATATTTTATAATTATTTTGGTGTTGGTGTGACGAGAATGTGTTATTGACACTTTTCTTGAGTGGTGGGTCTGCTATATGGAATACACACAGACGTGTATTTATATAAGGCAGTCTAGACACAAATGCAAAAGTCTTTTGCAGTGTCTTACTTATGTGTTATGTTCCAGGCTATTAGTGATTTTATTGAAGACACTTCTAGAACATATTAGTCAAACTAGTTCTCCTTCCCTGCCTATAGAATGAGCCGAACACCTCTGTTTCGGTGGGAAACAGAATTGGAAGGTGCAGCAGATACTAAACACAATGGCGATTCACGCATTAAAACCCAGAGTGACAGGGGTCAGGGACCGGACTGGTTTGTTGTGCTGTGGGTCACCTTCTCTGAATGCTAATCAAGAGAATCTGAAATGCCCACTAATGGAGAACTAATCCAGGGGCGTATAACCTTCTGATTCAAGACCTTACGGAAGCCACATTATAAACAGCCCCATGAAAATCCAGGGCCCTACATTCCCACCAGGCCACACCAAATGTCCCAGCTTTCCTGGGAGATGTTTTGGTGGACTGGCGGCCAAAGTTAAGTAGCTTCTGATCTAAAAATGACTCTGGCTTTCCCATCAAAATAGGACAGCATTGACATCATCACTGACTTCTTGTCTGATGGTGCAGGCGAGAGTCTGCCCTGTGACTCAGTTCTGTGGCACATGAAGGCAGGAGAATCACCCACCTGCCTGAAGGAGACCTTTAGACCTTCTCCTAGGAGTAAAGTGAGGTTTTATTCCCCGTGTTCGCTGACAGCTGGCAGGAGCTCCACTCAGTGGCCAGCTGGGCTCAGTTATTTGGGAAAACCCCAAGACATGTAGAAGATTATTTCACCTCTCAGGTAGCTGCAGCTATCCAAAGCAAGTGTGAGAATCAGCACCAAAATGATACTGGCGCCTTCACTCACTGAAGCCAGATGACACACTTGACCCCAGAGGAAGGTTAGCATTGATGCTGTTCAACACACATCTTTTTGTCGTAGCTGCCCATTAAAAATGATGGAGGCATTTTTCTGAACATACGTCAGTACAAAGCACTGAAACATCAAGGGCGATTATGTCAAGTTGCTGAAAAGGGCAAAACTCACTACATTCCCACTATCCAAATAAAGAAATATTATGCAGACTTGAGAGATCTCATTTCCAAAGCAGAGTAGATCAAAGAGCAAAGAAGTAGAGGATTCACAGAAGTACAGTGTGCGCAGGAACAGAAAAGGTGAAAGGATATTTCTGGAGGAGCTTATGGGGTAAGTTCTAATTATGTGAAAAACTTACCTCTGTACAATACTGCCTTGAAAAGGAAGTCGCTCACTATAATCTGTTTTAAGATGGAATCCCATTGTTTATTCTCTTAACAGACTCTAGTGTGATAGATAAGCTCTAAAATCTTCTTACTAAGGTATTCTTAGGCCATAGAAGGGAGTGAAATAACCTGGGAAATCAAGCCAGATGCAGACTTTGACATGGACAAAATTGAGTATAAATGAACGTCCCTTGAAATCACAAGAGCCAACAACCTGAGAACAAGTAGGAACAGCAAAGGTGGCAGAGTGACTCCTCCCCGTGTTCAGTATGGGCTCTTTGTAAATGATCGAGTAGCAAGCCCTTGACAGCACCAGTCCCTACAGCCACCCAAGTCTCTGAGCATCGCTGGTGTACAGTGACTCTGGACCCCTGACTGAGCCATGGAGCCTGGGGAAGATGCCCTGGCTACTTGCATCTGGGAATAATTTAATTCCCCACTATCCACATCACTGACTTGTCAAAACTTTTGCAGAAAAAGTCTGCCTCAAGGCTAACCAAGAGGCCACAGGAATCATTTGATGGGAGATAATCTGCCATTACCAGTAAGTCGGTTACTTGACTAAGAAGAAATTACTAGGATCTTGTCTCTGATGCATCACTTCTGTGTATATTGGATTGTCTCATGTGGAAACTGAGGCAGTGTTGTCCTCTTTGGAAGAGGCAAATAATCAGGTTTTGGGGGCCTTTTTGTGAGTTGGGAGGGAAGATGGAATGAGGCAAGTGTCCCCTGTTCTGACAGCATCTGTCTATGTCATTGAATTGGACCCTGGGTTTTTCCTTCATGGATCATAATTGCATTTTGGCCTGTGTTTCTCCAGTGTGGATGTGGAACGCCTTCTTTCTATCACTTGCATTACTCTCTTCACTTCCACATTATTTAGGCTACCTAGATAAAAACAAAAAATGGCAGCACCGTTACTGGAAAGTGTATGTTGCAGGGTGGGCGTCACCTCCTCCCTGCTAGCTGCTCTCTGCCTTTGCAGGAGGATCCCACTGGAAGACATCCCTGAAGATGATGACAGGTGCTCGGCCTGGCTGCACAAGCTCTACCAGGAGAAGGTCAGTGCACTGGGTGCCGGGGGTCCTTTCACATTGCAGCTGTGGGTGTGCCGTGCGGCTGTGTGGCAGCAGGCCTTTCTCCGGTGGGCGAGACCTCAGAGCTGGTTATTAATGAGTCTGGAGCTGACCCTCTCTTGGAAATAACGTAGCCAAATATTTTTTTTTTTTTTTTGAGACAGAGTCTCGCTCTGTCGCCCAGGCTGGAGTACAGTGGCACGATCTCGGCTTACTGCAAGCTCCACCTCCCAGGTTCACGCCATTCTCCTGCCTCAGCCTCCCGAGTAGCTGGGACTACAGGTGCCACCACCACGCCCGGCTGATTTTTTGTATTTTTAGTAGAGACGGGGTTTCACCATGTTAGCCAGGATGGTCTTGATCTCCTGACCTTGTAATCCGCCCGCCTTGGCCTCCCAAAGTGCTGGGATTACAGGCGTGAGCCACCGCACCCAGCCTAAAATGTTACTTTTAGCAGAAAGAAGAGTATGCTAAGAAAAGGTTTAGAAAATGAGCCTCTTTTGTAAAGAGCCACACAAACAAATCTACAATAAATGTGGGCCCTCAAATCCATCAAGGCAAAGGAGATTTTTCTCAATGGGCCCTTCCTCTCCTGTGTTCAGGCAGAACTGTGGTCATCATGTAAACCAAGAGGCACATCTCCTTCTTGTTGAAGTCTCTTACGGTGTTTTCCTCTAAACTATGTTTACATTTAAATGATAGTGTTCAACTTGGAAGGGTTCTCAAAATGATCATCTACTCCAAAGCTCTTACACTACTGATGAGGAAGTTAAGGTCCGAAGGATAAAGTGATTTACCCAGTTTTCCAGCTCACCGATCAAAGCCAGGTGCTGGAGCCCAGGCCCTTTCTCTATCCGTGCAGGGCTGGGACGACACCAAGTTCTCTAAGCAGTATGTGTCTGTGAGCGAACCTGGGAGGCTGGCCCTTTTCCTTTCCGAGAAGATCGCTGAGCAGTAAGGGGAAGTGGTGCATGGTTCCTCCAAGCAGAGTGGTGAATAGACGTCAAGGGACAATCCCTTTCTGTATCAGCCTATTTTGCTAGGAGCCTAGATCTAAAGCTTTACTTGCCCCAAATCTGGGTGCCCCACCAAGCTTGTCAAAGTAGAATTTCATTTTAATGATCACCCTTTCAGTCAGAAGTGTGGTGTATGTCAAAAGACAATTCTATTGATTTTGACCTTGGGATTTTAGGGCAGTAGTTCTCTGACTTTTCAATTTCACGGACAGGTAAAGTTTCTACAAAATGGGAGGGGATGGCAGGCAGCCAATAGAGGTGTGCCAACATTCTGGTCTTTCCAAGCATAAGAGAAACTCGCCACCTACCAGTGACACAATTATTTAATATGGGAAAGGCATCATCTCTGAAAACAGGGCCATCCTTTGAGTTGACCTGATTTAGCTTTATAAAAAATACACAATATTTCTTGCTTGTCAGCATTTGGGACTCCTATTGTTTGAAGGCTTTGAGAAACCATTCATGACCTTGTGTGATCTTCTGTGGAAAAAGCAGTTCCCAAATGAACTCGCTCTCAGGCTGAACCTACAACCTCAGAACCCCTTTTTTCCAGGGAGGTCACAATAGCCATCATGGTTTCTTAATTGTATGGGGTGAACAGATTCTAACTTTTCATTTCTAACTTAAAGTACTTCTTCAGGTTGTAATTTGACATTTGCAGAAGGGACTATAAATTGGCCATTAATGGTGCACATTAAGAAATAGGTGAGGCTGGGCACAGTGGCTCTTGCCAGTAATCCCTTTGGGAGTAAGCACTTTGGGAGGCTGAGGCTGGAGGATCACTTGTGGCCAGAGGTCGCCCAGGTTTGTGACCAGTCTGGGCAACGTAATGAGAACCCCTGTCTACAAAAAAAGTTTACAAGTTAGCTGCGCCTAGTGGTCCACACCTGTAGTTCCAGCTACTGGGAAAGCTGAAGTGGGAGGATCACTTGAGCCTAGAAGTTCAAGGTTACTGTGAGCTATGATTGCGCCACTGCACTCCAGCCTGGGCAACAGAGTAAGACCCTGTCTCTAAAGAGAAATAAGTGAAAAAAAGCTACATTCAGAGCTGTCTTGTGGAGGCCAAGGTCGGAAGCAGCTCTGGGTGGGTGCAGAGCTCGGGGTGCAGGCATGGTGGCCCATGGAAAACACTGTGGTCTCCTGCTCCTCACCTTCAAGGGCAAGAACCATTTTTGGGACTGGCAATTGTTTTTTTATTTTTTTTATTTTTATTTATTTATTTTTTTTTGAGACGGAGTCTCGCTCTGTCACCCAGGCTGGAGTGCAGTGGCCGGATCTCAGCTCACTGCAAGCTCCGCCTCCCGGGTTCCCGCCATTCTCCTGCCTCAGCCTCCCGAGTAGCTGGGACTACAGGCGCCGCCACCTCGCCCGGCTAGTTTTTTGTATTTTTTAGTAGAGACGGGGTTTCACCGTGTTAGCCAGGATGGTCTTGATCTCCTGACCTCGTGATCCGCCCGACTCGGCCTCCCAAAGTGCTGCGATTACAGGCTTGAGCCACCGTGCCCGGCCAATTGTTTTTTTTATTTAAACCATAAGGGTACTGTTCCTTAGAAGGGCAGCAGGGAGCCTCAAGGCTTCGCCCCCATGGTAAGTCCTTTGCAAGTCCTGGCCGTGCACTCGGGTGATGTCTGCGTGCTGAGGTCAAGGTTTGCGAGTGCTCCTCACAGAGCCTCTCTCCACCCAGACTTGCTGACTAAGAGGAACTACTTCTTCCTTTCTCTTCCCCAACTTTCTCTTCTATTCTTTGTTCTTTCCTGTTCTTGCCCCTGTCCTTTTCTCCCTCCTTTCTTCTCCTTAATTCTGCCCTAAGACACAATTTCTTTGCTGAGCTGAGTGCCTGGGAAAGCTGAGCGGGTGTGCTGTGTGGACGTCTCCTCCGCACGCCTCCTCCCAAGTGCCTTTGTCGCGGGCTGCAGCGGGTGTTTGTTCGGGGATTGGCCGCCTCTCAATAGGATCTCATCCTCTTCAGCTTGTGGGCTGATGCTTGCTTCTGGAAACAAACCAACTCTCCTTCGTTCAGTGACTACATTTCCTAGTTCCAACTTTATACTATGCCACATGGTAACACACAGAAACAAAAAACATGAGTCCTTTCCCTGTGGGGCAAATTTTATTACAAAATGGGTTCATGACCAAGATCGACATTCTACTGCCGGAACCTGGACTCTGGCTGGAGCTGGCCGTGTTGTTCTCTCCGGGACAGTCGATTGGGAGGTCCTGCGGCAATGTCAGGGGCCATAAGTGAGGGGAGGGGGTGAGAGTTAGTGTTTTAAACCACAGACAAAACTTTAAAGTGAATCGGGCTGGGCGCGGTGGCTCACACCTATAATCCCAACACTTTGGGAGGCTGACATGGGAGGATCACCTGAGGTCAGGAGTTCAAGACCAGCCTGACCAACATGGTAAAACCCCATCTCTACAAAAATTAGCTGGGCATGATGGCAGGTGCCTGTAATACCAGGTGCTCAGGAGGCTGAGGCGGGAGAATCACTTGAACCTGGGAGGTGGAGGTTGCAGTGAGAGGAGATCGTGCTATTGTACTCCAGCCTGGGCGACAGACTGAGACTCTGTCTCAAAAAATAACATAAAGTGAATGGGAAGTTCTGAGTTCTGCGGCTCCTAAAAAAGGGAGTGCTTTTTCCTTCTTGCAAGAGGTGCAAATAAAAAAATCTTGGCCTAGCAAATGTCTTTCTGGAAACAAGACAGAAAAGGTGAGTTCCCCTTTGTGATATTACTATAAAAAAGTACTAAAAAGACTGTTAAGGAAAATAATTTCAAAAGCCACATTTGCCAATTTTTAAAAATGGGTGAGTTCTATGCCATGTAAATGACACCTTAAGAAAGCTTTTTTTTTTTCTTTAAACAAGGCACAAAATATCACCCACCTTGTCTAGTTATCAGGTGCCCTGTGGCCCCAACCTGGGATAAGAAAATCACCCCGTTCTGGTGGGCAGGCGAGTGCTGCTTCCTACCCTGGCAGAATCGGATGCCACCTCTCTGGGCATTGCCCGTGCTCCTGACTGTCATGGTGCTCACCTCCTTGTCTCCTCCACCCTCTGATCGCTCTCACTGCTTGAGGGTGGGAGTGCTTGTTCTTCAACTGCTTGATGATGTGACTTCCCCTGAGAGCCCTCACGGCTTCCCTTGGCCAATGTCCAAGAGCAGAGTCACGCAACAAGTGACACTTCAGACCAGGCTTGTTAATGGGCTGCAGGGGACCGAGGGCAGAGCAGAGGCACCTGAACTGCCCAGGGAAGGAGTTGGGGATTCTCCTTCCAAAATGGCCTAATTAGTGTGTGGACTAGTATGAAAAGTGACTCTGAGAGGCCAAGATATGATTCAGTACACCCTGAATGGAAAAGAAGAAAAGTATGAGATACTTTAGACTTTTCTATCTCAAATTGTTAAAGGAAAATATTCAGCATTTAAGGTAGTGTAAGTTTCAATTATATGGAAGCTCATTTTTCAGAAAATTCGACTCCTTAGAGAACTGGGACGTTACTAGGCTAGTTTATGGGACACAAACTGGGCCTCACCATGACCCACGCCTGTTTTTGTGTGGCGTGCATGCTATCAGCCATGTGCAGCTTTTACAATAGCTGAGGCAGCCGCCCACAATACAACCTGGGCAACTCCCTGTGGCTGCCTGGCTCAGCTTTGCTCCCTGGAGGTGGCTCCTGCCCTGGCCCCCCCTCACGGCCAGGACCTGCCCTTAGATGGGCCAGTGGGAATCCTGGTGCCACAGCCCCTTGTTCCCCCCAGGTCCTGGCTCAGCCCAGCTCCCAGCTGCTTGAGCACTCCTGCTGACTGTCGGGTTCCTGGGTCCCTCCCTTATATCCAGCAGCTCCTTGTGGCTGAGCCCCAGTCCCTGAGCGGGAGCTCCGTGACATAAGACACCTGGGGAAGGGTCACCCCGTTCTTTTGCAGTGCATTTACGTGGGGCCGTGAGTCCCCTGTTCTCACCCAGGGACTGCAAGGAGCGCCATGAGGGCTCTGGAGTAGCTGCTCTGCAAGCTGTTCGTGACACACACACCCTGGGGGTGGACGTGGATGAGTATGTGGTTCCCACTAAGAATCTGCTTAGCAGGAGGACATGAGCCTGTTTACCTTTTCCACGGTCTGACAGTCACTTAGAAGAGTCACCCTGGACACCCAGTCCTGAGTTTGCTATCACCTCTGAGAGCCACACCCAGCAGCCCTCAAGCTTTCGTCATTCATGATGCCTTGAATCACGGCCCTCAGAGCCCTCCAGTGGCCAACAGGGTGGTAGGTGTGGGTGGGCCAGGAAGGCAGGGCATGTGCCGGGCCGGGCTGTGTGGCGAGCTCCTCCTGAGTGTGAGCCAGGTCTCCACAGAGTGTCCCCTGTGGGCAGCTTTGGGGCAGCAGCCGACCTGTCGTGGAAGGCACTGCTGCCCCATCAGACAGACTGGGGCCTGGGCTCAGGGATGCAGGCGCCTGCCCACAGAGGGTGGATCCCAGCCCCAGCCCAGGCTGGCCTGAGTGCCAGGCAGGCCTCATGCTGCACGCCCTGCACTCAGTGACAGCTGCAGCGGCCCTGCCTCTCCCAGTGCCCCTGTGGGAGGGGCGGCCAGATGCAGCATTGAGAAGACAGCAGCTGCCTACAAAGTGCTTTCTGGAAGGAGCCACAGACCCCAGTTCTGCCGAGCCCCCGTGGCACCCATGTATCTCTGCAATTCCCTTGGAAGCGGGGCCTCGGGAGGGACCTGCCACTGAGCCCCGTGTGATGTCTGAGGGTCCTCTTTCCTGTCCCCCAGGATGCCTTTCAGGAGGAGTACTACAGGACAGGCACCTTCCCAGAGACGCCCATGGTGCCCCCCCGGCGGCCCTGGACCCTCGTGAACTGGCTGTTTTGGGCCTCGCTGGTGCTCTACCCTTTCTTCCAGTTCCTGGTCAGCATGATCAGAAGTGGGTCTTCCCTGACGCTGGCCAGCTTCATCCTTGTCTTCTTCGTGGGTGAGTGGAGGGCAAGGGGCTGGTGGGTGCTAACAGCACCACCCTGGGAGAGGTGGCATCAGGGCTGGGACCAAGGCCATCTGTGTAGGCAGTTGTGCCATAGATAAGGAGCAGGCTCAGCTTGCAAATCACAGGGAAAAGTTAGTTAGACTTCAGGATGAGTACGAGGCCCTCGAATACCAGGCCTAGGACCCACTCCGCAGCCTGGATGGTCCAGCCTCCCACCTGGGGCTGGATTCCACACTGATTTGTTTTTCTAAGACCACCAGAGCAAGCACAAAAGAACCAGCAAGTAGGCAAGGCTAGGAGCAAAACTGCAAATTTATTTTTGGTCACCCAGCTTCAGGGAAGAAGGTGTGGAGGGTGAGGTCTGTCGGCCTCTGGCAAAGGAGGCCGAGAGAGTCGCCCGGTGGAGCTCTCGGGCAGAGTTCCTGATGCAGTCCGGACAGGAGTGGGGGGCTGAGGAAGCCCGCGTGGCGCGCTCGCTGGGAGCGGCTTTTCTAGGAGTGAAAGGGCAATAGGCGGGGCACGGATGTGTCGGGGGGGGGGGGG